>NC_085136.1:170905086-171205086 GCF_035046485.1 Aedes albopictus
AACGGTTGAGATTTCGGTAAAACATTACCGAAGTCAGTGATTTTTTCTAGCTGTGTAGGTGACTATATGCCAAACAACTTTGTCGAAGACCGCAAAGTGATCCAAGGTCTGTGATAAAAGTTATACCCTAGGAAAAGTGAGGATAAACTATATTGTTATTTTTTCATTACATGTAAAAGAATAATATCAATAATGAAATCTCAATACTTTGCCTCACTTTGCCTAGGGTATAACTTTTTTCACAGCCGTCGGATCAATTCGCGGTCTTCGACAAAGTTCTCTGGCATATAGCCACCTACAATAATACCAAAGGGTTTGATTATTGAACCCTTACAGCGCCACCTAGCGGCAAAATTCGAAAACTTCAAATTTCTGCATACATTTGGCCAATTTTTCCCATACAAACTTCAAGCGTTTTGAGCGCCCCCTTAGGCTCAACCGATTTAGCTCAAATTTTGAACGTAGCTTCAGGGAGTCCAAAACAACTGATTTAGGAGGTAAGACTTAGTATTTTTCGAAATTTTTGTTTTTCATATACAGTGTCGGACAAAATAATAAGACCACCACCCGTTTTTCATACAAAATGGCCAAGTTTGACGATGTAATACTCGATTTCTAGTGAACCGATTTGGCTGAAATTTTGACAGTCTCCATGGAATTACGTGAATTTTGATTTGTATTCAATTGATTGAGTTCTGTTCACTACATCAAAAGTTATGGATATACGAAACGACAAAATAATAGGACCACTTTTAGATTGCCATTACCGAAGGATATATGTGAGTATCTGATACTTGATGATTGATAAACAAGTACTAAAATTAAGGATGCCATTTAAACCTGGGGACATTTTTATTCAATTCACCACAAATAACCATCATCAAAAATTGGTGTTAGAATTTTGTCGCACCGTATATCTGTAACTTTGAAAGTAGTGAACAGAACTCAATCAATTTAATACAAATCAAAATTCCCGTGATTTCATGTCGGCTTTCAAAATTTCAGCCAAATCGGATTACTAGAAACCGAGTACCATATCGTCAAACTTGGCCATTTTGTATGAAATAGGACCAGTGGTCTTATTATTTTGTCCGACACTGTAAGTGTGGGCCACCCTAATGTACAATTATTAATTGTTAATTATTAATTGCATACTTAATTGACTGATTTGAGTAAAAATGATGAAGAGGTAGGGCTAAAATACCCTTGACGTAGACAGTATTATGATCATAAGCGTAACTAGGTCATAGCTCTAGGGGGGCTGTACCCCATTTGGCATAATACCGTTTGGCATAATGCCATTTGGCATAATGCCATTTGGCACAACGGCCATTTGGCATAATGGCCATTTGGCATAACGAATATTATGCACATTCTTACTAAGAAGGCTGTTCTTTGTGTTATGCCAAACGGCATTATGCCAAATAGCATTATGCCAAACGGCGTTATGCCAAATGGCATTATGCCAAATGGGGTAGAGCCCTCTAGGGGGGGGCCAAGGTCATGTCGATATAGATTGTTTATACTAGAAAGATACTTTTGGCCTGAATTACGTGATTTTTTCGGAAAGGGGCTGTTCATAAACCACGTAGACCAAAATTTGACCATCTCAGACCCCCCCTCCCCCCACGTAGACTTTTGTCCATACAAAAATTTTGAAATTTGTATGGAGCGTACACGCTAACCCTCAGTTACCCAGATTGGTGTCAAAGCGACCCAGACTGAGCAAAACTGCAGTTACTCTAAACTGAGTAAAGGCACCTTTACTCAAATCTGGGTTACCGATGTTGGTGGCAAAATCTGGGTAAACGATACCCAGCTCCTCCGGGGCCTTGATTTTGTTAATTTATTTTCAATTTAGATTTTAAATAAAAAGCTCTTAATTTCCATGTGCTGTTCACTTACCTGATGCTGGAAAACAGTTCCCCGGAATAATTCCACTGTTTTCCCGTCATTTATCGGCATATTTTTCGCGAAAACATTCATAGTTTTCAGCGTTCTCCTGACCGCTGCCATATTCTCAAGCTGAAAAGTGACAAAGTGCCGATTACCCAGATCTTTACCCAAATTCAACGAATCTGGGTTTTCGGGTTACCCGGATTATGACAACTGCTAACAACATGAAAATCCGGGTCGAATCGACCCAGTCGATGGGTAGTTTCAGGTTAGCGTGTAGACTTTGGCCAGACCCCCCCCCCTCCCCCCAAAAAGTCTACGTGGTTTATGAACGGCCCCAAATGGATTATTCTGGAGGGGGCCAGCCCCCCCCTGGCCACCCCCTATTTACGCCAATGATTATGATGCATTATAGTCCATTTTACGAGCCGATTTTATGAATGAATTTTGACAGGAGGTAGCGTCCAATAACCCGTAAAAATCAATATCATCATCAACATTGTTGTCACTCCGTAAAATGGTTCATTGAATAAGATCAAATCAAGCATAACTTTTCAATCCGACGTAACTCGCAAATGTAAACAAATCCGGGGTTTCAGGTGCATGTTGTATGATTCATAAAGCAAATTAAAGAATCCACCCCACATCAATGTTTGATTACACAGCGTAACAAAAATTAACTTTTTGTCTGTCTCAAGAGCAAACTTATGTGTCTCCGAAGGATTTTGGGCCGCTGAATCCGAATCCGGGCTCAGATTTGCTCTAACACGTCACAATTTTGAGCTATGCCTCAATTTATAGGGCAAAATATGCGATTTTGGGCTTTTTTGACTGCAAACCATTAAGCAAGGAAATATTTTTTTTAAGCAATCAAAAGGTTAATTGGTCAATTAACATCTAAATCAACGACTCATGCAAAATATTTCGTTTTACCAAATCGAATTTAATAGTTTTAAGCGATTTATGTTAGGTACGATATTTCCCATACAAGTCACCCTCCAAAAGTTGCATGCAAGTTTTCATACTAACATAAAATGCTTAAATCTATCAAATTTGATTAGGTAAAACGAAATATTTTGTATGAGTCGTTAATTTAGATGTTAATTGACCAATTAACCTTTTGATTGCATAAAAAAAATATTTCCAAGCTTAATGGCTTGCAGTCAAAAAAGCCCAAAATCGCATATTTTGCCCTATAAAATGGGGTATAGCTCAAAATTGTGACGTGTTAGAGCAAATCTGAGCCCGGATTCGGATTCAGCGGCCCAAAATCCTTCGGAGACACATAAGTTTGCTCTTGAGACAAAAAAATGTTACGCTGTGTTATTTATTGCTTAATTTGTTTAACTAAGCATATTTTTCGAAACGACGTATCTAACTATTTTTATGTTTACAACTTTACTGATATAATGTTATAAATATCTATATGTATGATTTTCCTTGACCTGATATATGGCCTGTCCAACAGGGTGTCGTGATGTTACTAATAAATTACAAATTACAAATTACAAATTAAATTAGATACACCGTTTTGATATATGAGAACAAATTTCCTTGACCTGATTAATGGTTATACCGCCAGGCTTACGTTTATGATAATAAATTACAATTACAATTACAACACCAAACGACGTATCTAGCCAAAATCCAAAGTAACAGATACACCAAACTGACACCATACAAAAGCGACGTATCTGGCATGACGTATCTCTAACCAATCCGGTGTATGTGTATTTTGGTCAAAATTCATTGTAAAAATGATATGGAATGAGCAGGTTTTGTTTCTTACCTAGTGCGTGCTATATCCCTGGTGATAAAGCACGAAAAAACTTATGAAAAGTATTTTTATAAAAAAACTATTTTAGTGAAATGGTCGTCAACATTGACCACGAATTTACTCAGATCAGTGAAAAAGTTAGAAACGTCGATTTGAAAAATTATGCTGGAAATACTGCGTAGCATTGAGCAATCTAACGAATGAGTTCAAAACGTGTCGCTGTATTTTTTTTTAATTCCTTTCCGCGTTTTTTTCTCCGAAGTATTTTTATCACAGCTTCACGTCACTAGCTAAAATAACCACTAAAGTGCAATGTTTCGGTTTCTATTACAATTATTATACGTAACATGATGAAAAAGCCGATGTATTATTTTTACGAAAAAGAACTCACCGCTATTCAATGTGCTACCCAACATCCCTATTTGCAGTCAAAATCCGTCCATACAAAAATCAAAACATTATGATTTATTATCAGTAGCATACCTACTCTTGAACACGGAAATCACATAATAATCCGGCAGATTTTTAATCACTTGTGAAATATTCATAACAGAAAAAGATGTCCACATCCGTATCTCGACCGGAATTCAGTCTGTCCATGCCACTGTAAAATCTTCCACATGCACCGACACAAAAAAAAAAAAAAAGCCAAACGCATTCGTCGTCACCGTCAGCTATTTCTCGTCTCTCACTTTCGGGGAGCTAGCAGGTTATCAAATCGTTCACCACTTTTAATTCTTCTAAAATCGTTACAAATTCTAACGAATACTTACATTTTCACTTTCCTGGATAACGAAACAGTACTAGCAATAACGTTGTGCTAGTTTTCAATGATTTTATTCCGAATTATCCTCCAAAATCCACAATTTTTAATCTACACGTGTCTTCTGTTTTCGAGCAGCACCGAATTCAATATGGCGATCTCATTCAACTTCATCGCAGCCGGCACGACTTGTGATTCGAGGGGTCTCTCCGCACACAAAACAGATGAAGTAATCACAACAAAATATGTTCTATAAACCTTGATGGTCTACCAATTACACACAAGATTGCAAACAAGATTTCTAGACCAACATTAGAAAATAGCTTAGGTGCCCTGCACAATATTTTTCTGACGTTCGATTTGGAAAGTCTTTCAAATGTTCTGTGGGAGTGAGCAGGACAAGGCAAATTCGTGCAGAGGCGTCCATATACCGTCTACCCCCGTTGGTTTGACCGCATCTAATCTGAACACTTTTTAATTTGACCCCCTCTAATCTGCACATCGTTTAAACTAAAAATGGTTCAAACGTCATTCTGCTCATGGAACGGGGTGAAACGGAACGCAGAATCAAAACAAAATAGCAAAAAGGGTTGCTATCAGTGTGTTTTTCGATGCTCACAGGGTTACTAGAAGTTCAAATTAAAAATGAACCCCGTTGGTTTGCATGAGGTGTCGTTCAAACCAACGGGGGTAGACGGTATACCGCATTTAGTTCACCACTGGACTGCGAACTGCGACTTCATAATTGCGAAAACGTAAATAAAAGTGCGCGTTTGCATCAAATCAGGTTGATGTCTTCGGCGCACTATTTCTTCAATCTATGGTGAACAAGTGCTCTGAAGACATCGAGTTGATTTGATGAAATCGCGCACTTTTATTAGCGTTTTCGCACTCGTGAAAACTAGTGCGATAGTCCAGTGGTGAACTAAATGCGCTATACCACGTGGACAATTTAGAGGGGGGAGGGGGTCTGAGAAAAGTCCACGCTTGTCCACGGAGAGGGGGGTGGGGGTTTGTCAAATGTCCACGTAAGCAATATTGATTTAAGAAAAAAAAGATTCATCAGTGTAACAAATTATTTTGTAATATTGATTTGATTCTACTTCATGACAGTTAGACAGTTATCTATTGTATATATTATTTTTATTATTAAATAACTTGTTTTTAGTTCGCGACGGCTACTCAACTCAAAGGATAAAATCATTACTTTAAAACCAATTTTGAAATTATAATGGCAACATTCTTGAAAAATTACCAGGATTTTGAATTGTCTAAAATTTTCGTTGAAATTCTATACACAGAACAAACTGTTGTGTAATATTACATCTGAACTGCTGTAACCCGATCAATACGTCGGTTGCATGAAATGCACTAAGCCCTGTCGTAAGCTGTCTAAAGGTAATAAAAAAGCTTTTCCGTGTCAATAGGCTCTATAGAAAATTTTCAAATGTTCTCAGGCATTATAAATAGTAAGCACTGAAATAAGCCGTATATTAGTATATGACGCTTTGCTATAGTGCTTGTAAACCCAGTGTCCTCCTCTCCTCTTCTTGGCGTAACGTCCTCACTGGGACAAAGCCTGCTTCTCAGCTTAGTGTTCTATGAGCACTTCCACAGTTATTAACTGAGAGCTTCCTCTGCCAATGACCATTTTGCATGCGTATATCGTGTGGCAGGCACGAAGATACTCTATGCCCAAGGAAGTCAAGGAAATTTCCTTTACGAAAAGATCCTGGACCGACCGGGAATCGAACCCGTCACCCTCAGCATGGTCATGCTGAATACCCGTGCGTTTACCGCCTCGGCTATATGGGCCCCCAGTGTCTATGAGCCGAATAAGAAGCCTGACAGCACAGACGAATTTATACAGACGTAAGAGTGCGGTGCAAACCACTTAAAATTTTCGGTACCATGTTTTCTTCTTCTTGTTGGGCAGATTTTTTTCGAGGGGACTAGTTATTACCATTTTGCGGTTGTTTTATACGCATTGGTGTACCCCTTTCACAAGATTTTGACAGTTTTTCGCCGCCTTCGCCGGCTTTCGCCCGTGCTTTCGTCGCACCAAAAATTTTCTCGTTTTGTTTACTTTTCGATGGTGCGCGGTCAAATTGTACATACCGGTTGTGAACATTCCGGAAAATTCGGTTCCTAGCCGGTGGTATCACAAAGAAGCTATTTCCGGGCTATGGAAAAAGTGTACCCCGGCTGAAGGCGCTCTAAAAAACTAATGGTAAGGATCCGGCCGAGCGGAAACCGCGGAAACTAACAACCATTGCTACTTTTAGAAAAAAGAACGAGTGCGACTGCAAAGCGATCGAACCGAGCCGGGCTGTATCGACCGTGCTCTGCTGGCGGAGTGCAATCAGTAACTGATTGTGTCACAGAAGGACATCCGGCATGGAGAGCTCGTGGTCGACAAAGAGAACTGAAAGCACGAAGTGCTCAGAAGGACGGGGACTACGGTGGATTCCGAGCTGACAATCGGTGCTTCAACAGGTTAGCGTTGCACAGTCAGTCGGGTTTTTGGAATCAAGGACATCAAAGCAGTAAGTTTTTCTATTTTTTTTTTTTCTTGTGAAGTCATTTATAAATTAAAAAAAAATCCCTTATTACAGGCTAGGAGCTAACCTTCTACTATAATTTCGGAAGCAAAGGTAACAAAAAGAGGATCTGCCACTGTAATGTGAGCAAATAATCCGGCTTTATCGGGAATTATTACCTTCCTCCGCTGGAAGATTCTTCAGTCACATGTCGGGGCAAAAAAACAAAGGATCGAAGCGTAAAAAATCGCAGAAAATCGTCTGGCAGCGGAAAACTGCCATTGAAAGGGCTTCGAAGGATGACACTACAAGATAGTAAAATCAGATGGCGGAAATCGGTGGTGGTGGAACCAGTGGTAGGTGATGGCGTGATGGGATCACCGTTTAGCTCAAACCACCAGTAACAACGAATGTGATCTACGAGAGTGTGACTATTGAGGTGAGCTTGGCTGCTACGGAGAATACCCTAAAGGTGGACGATTATTCCGGGTTGAAAGAAAAACATAAGCCCTGTTCAACGACGTAGGTTGAACTTGCTCGAAGTTGCTGCATCCTACTCTTACCCATTTGTCAACAAACGGGAAAGAGCGGGATGGAGCAAGTTCGAGTAAGTTAAACCTACGTCGTCGAACAGGACTATAGTCGCCGAACAAGAGTGGTAGCAAGCGGACATGAAAGTTGTCCATCGTTTTGAGTGGGATTCATCTCGTATGGGATAACCCGCGTAGGAGTGGTTTTTTTCATTGTTTAATCCTTTAACGACGTAAACAAAATGATGGAATTTGGCAAAGCACATAGACGATCCGAATCAGATCGGGCTTTCTCTGGATTACACACGGTAAGATATTCCGGAAAAGCTTAATGTAATTGAATTTATGTTCACGCTCCTGCTATGCCTCTTTCCAGGAGTATCGAATAAAACTTCAAAATTGCGAAATTTACATCGAATTTAATTTCATTTACTCGAAAAATTCAATTGCGTACAAACGCGGTCGTAACTAATCACTCGACCTCTGCGTAACCCGTCACTCGCATTTGGCTAACTTTTCAGAGCTTTACAGTTGGTCTTCGGTAGGTCCCAGAATATGTCTTCACATCAATAACTCTCACGACGCCATCATCACACTGCTGAATTATACCCATTGGCCAACTTCCTCGTTCGGTGAGCATGTCGGTTACGTAAACGATATCTCCAGACTGTAACATGGATTGTTGGTCTGCCCACTTCTGCATGGGAATCAAACCAGGCAAGTATTCCTTAAGCCATCTGATCCAAAACAAATCGATAAGTGCTTGAGTCTTCGGCATTGCTTTCCCTAATGGAGGTCATGTTTATCAAATACTGATTTGGGGTTAAAGTTTCAGGGTCGTTCACATCCGTTGAAACATACGTTAACGGTCTGCTGTTAACAATATGTTCAGCTTCAAGCAATACAGTATGCAAAACTTCTTGTCGTGGTACTCGTTCTTTAAGTTTATCGTGAAGTGGACCGGATGCTTCTAGTCAACCGCTCCCATATGGCTTGCTGTGGGAGGGTTGAGTTTCCATTTGATCCCTTGGAGCAAAACTTCATTCTCAATACATATCCAAAAAACTTGTATGCTTCAAAGCCTCGCGTAACTCTTCATCAGCTCCTCGCAGGTTCGTTCCATTATCAGAGCATATTTCTTTGGGTTTGCGTCGTCTTCCAATCATGGGGCGTAGAGCCAAGATGCTCGAATCTGTGGTTAAAGAATGTGCCATCTCGACTCGACGTATATGGCTCGAGTCGTCATACACGTAAATATCACGCCATACCGCTTCTCTCTGTAACGCCCTACAGTGACTTCAAAAGGGCCGAAGAAGTCCATACTACAAAACGTAAACGGTTGACAGTGTGGCCGTAGACGACACTGTGGAAATTGTCCCATACGTCTGCCTTAGTCCACGTAGCTGCATCAACTTCTCCAATATACCACACGCGCATGAGTCCATCAGAATCCAGAAATGGTGACAGTTTGTTCAGCTTACTTGAAGACTTCAGTTTTGTAGCGTCTCGTAGTGCCTGAAGCTCATCCGGAAACTGCTCGTTCTGCACATGCTTTATACAACGTTTGATTGCTGCTGCTTCGTCTTCTGGAGTTATTAACTAATTGCTGCTGCTTCGTCTTCTGGAGTATTCTGGAGTATTAATAGCTTTTTTGTGCCAAACTTCGTAAAAGTATGTGGTTGCACGTATAAATCTTCTCCAGCTACTAAACCTTTAGTGCGTCTGGTAGGGTATCGCGCCACTTGGGCGGTGGCTTCTTAATTCGTCTGTTTTCCACTATAACTCAGTCAATTTTGAACCAATTGACTTGACTCACCGCATTCCAAAAATTGTGTCAATTGGTTCATATTTGAATGAGTTATAGTTGAAAACAGACGAAAATAGAAGCCACCGCCCAAGTGGCGCGATTCCCTAGTTCTGGATTTGAATCCGTCACGATGTTTACTGCATTCACCTCATTTGAAAATTCCTCTTGTGCCTCTGTCATTTCTACCGGATCAGAATAGATAGGCGAGTTTTATTCACTTCGCTGAAGAAATTCTGGACCGCGATACCATCTTCCTTGTGGCTGGATATTGAATGTACCCGTGTCTTGTTGCTTCATCCACCACATTATCCGTAGTCGAAATCCATCTCCAATCGGCCGATGTGGACTGCTCTAATTTCTCTGACCTTTGCTTACAAACATTTTCAGTGCTTTTCTAGTGTTCAACCAACTTATTAACGTCTTCGAATATTACGCATTAAGATTCTCAGAAATTCCCAATCTTTTAAGATGTATTCTAACAACTATAAGATATCAACTACATAAATAATTTACATAGACAGTAGCCTTACGGAATATATTTTAAAAATTCCTGTGAATCCATTAAGATTCTCAGAAATTTCCAGTCTTCTGGTATGCATTCTAGAGACTATAGGAAATATTTTAAATTATTTATGAACATCAGCACCATATTAAAAAAAATATTTAAATAATTCCTGAGAATCCCTTAAGCTTACCAAACATTTCCAGTGATCTGCTAATATTCTAAAAATTATAGAAAATATTCTCAATCGTTTATAGAAATCAGAAGCATCACTGAATATTTTTAAATAATTCCTGAGAATCTACAGATTCTCAGTTGCATTACGGAATATTTTTAAATAACTCCTTAGAATCCCTAAAGATTCTCAGAAATTTCCAGCCTTCTGGGATGTATTCTAGAAACTTTAGGAAATATTCTAAATCATTTACAGAGATCAATAGCATTACGGAATATTTTCAAATAACTCCTGAGAATCCCTTAAGATTCTCAGAAAATCCCAGACTTCTGAGATGTATTCAAGAAACTATAGGAAATTTTCTAGATTATTTAAAATAATCAATATCATTACGAAATATTTTTAAAGAATTCCTGAGAATCTCTAAAGATTCTCAGAAGTTTCCAGTCTTCTGGGATGTATTCTATAAAATATATGAGAAAATACAAATCATTTACAGATACATTACGAAATATTTTTATATAAATCCTGAGAATCTCTATTTCCAGTCTTCTGGAATACATTCTAGAGACTAGAATAAATATTTTAGGTCATTTATAACATTTAATAGCATTACGGAATATTTTTAAATAATTCCTGAGAATCCTCCTGAGCTTCTCGGAAATTCCCAATATTTTAAGATGTATTCTAACAACTATAAGATATAAACTTAATCATTTTCATAGACAGCAGCATTATGGAATATTTTTTAAAAAGTCCTGTGAATCCATTAAGATTCTCAGAAATTCCCAGTCTTCTGGGATGTTATTGTATAAACTAATAGCTGTCCCGGCCAACTTTGTGTTGCCATTTGTGGCTGTGGTGTTTTGACAACTTTTGGGTTCATTGCAGCACGGCACTCTAGATCGATTTTATTGCGATCGTGTTGATTTTCTTCTCAGCTCCTGCAAATTTCGGATGTTTCACATTTTCTCTCTATTTAAATTGATTTTCATAACTTTTTAAACAGCCACCATCTGGGCCACCATAAATACAAATCAATCCATGTAAGAGTCATCATGATCGGTCAGCCATTCTTGAGTTTTGTTGCCTCAAAGGGACTTCAAACTCATTTTTATACAGGGTGTTAGGTTCCTGAGTGCAAACTTTTTAAAGGGTGATAGAGGACCATAAATGGTGAAAAAAATTGTTCTACGCATATGGTCAAATCTCAACCGTTACGTAGTTATTGAACTTCCCATGTTTTTGACTCTCATTGCCTTAACTGGCTATAACTTGAAAATGGTCAAACTTATCACAATTTTTTTACCCTTATTCGAAAGATTATTGAATTTTCTATCAAATGGCATCTTTGAATCGATTGGTTTAGTTAAATAACTAAGTTTTGTAGAGCAAAATAGCTCAAAATAGTGTGTTTTAATTTGTTTTTGTCAATTATCTTTGAAACATGCGCAATAAAATAAAATTCTTTCTTTGGCAAAGTTGTGGCCCCTGTTCCACTCTACAATTCGTTCTTTGACATCAAACTTCTAGCTCTTATCGGTTTCTTGCTATTTCGAATTAAATGTGTGGCACAGTGAGTAAAAAAGTACTTACCTTGACAGTTGCAAATTTATGACCTGAAATACGAAGTTTAAATCAAAATTGCAAGAAAACGATAAGAGATAGGCGATTGATGTCAAAGAACGAATTGTTGAGTGGAACAGGGACCACAACTTTGCCAAAAAAAGAATTTTAATTTATTACGCATGTTTTAAAGATAATTGACAAAAACAAATTAAAACACACTGTTTTGAGCTAATTTGCTCTAGAAAACTTAGTAATTTAACTAAACCAATCGATTCAAAGATGTCATTTGATAGAAAATTCAATAATCTTTCGAATAACGTTAAAAAAATTGCGATAAGTTTGACCATTTTCAAGTTATAGCCAGTTAAGGCAATGAGAGTCAAAAATATGGGAAGTTCAATAACTACGTAACGGTTGAGATTTGACCATATGCGTAGAACAATTTTTTTCACCATTTATGGTCCTCTTTCACCCTTTAAAAAGTTTGCACTCAGGAACCTAACACCCTGTATATATAGATACAAATCATTTACAGAGACAGTAGCATTACGAAATATTTTTAAATAATTCCTGAGAATCCCTAAAGGGTATCAGAAATTCCCAGTCTTCTGGGATGTATATTAGAAACTAGAGGAAATATTCCAGATCATTTATAACAATCAATAGCATTACGGAATATTTTTAAATAATTCCTGAGAATCTCTAAAGATTCTCAGAAATTCCAAATCTTTTAAGATGTATTCTAATAACTTTAAAATATAAAGGGCCTGTCCATAAACTACGTAGACTCTATGGGGGGAGGGGGGGAGGCGGGGGTTTGGCCAAAGTCTACGCTCCATACAAATTTCAAAAATTGTATATGAACAAAAGTCTACGAGGGGGTAGGGGGTGGGGGGTCTGAGATGACCGAAAAAAAAGTTTACGTAGTTTATGGACAGCGCCAAACTAAATCATTTACATAGACAGTAGCATTACGGAATATCTCTTAATAATTCCTGTGAATCCATTAAGATTCTCAGAAATTCCCAGTCTTCTGGCATGCATTCTAGAGACTATAGGAAATATTTTAAATTATTTATGAACATCAGTACCATATTTGAATTTTTTTTTAAATAATTCCTGAGAATCGCTTAAGCTTACCAAACATTTCCAGTGATCTGCTAAATATTCTAAAAATTATAGAAAATATTCTCAATCATTTATAGAAATCAGAAGCATCACTGAATATTTTTAAATAATTCCTGAGAATTCCTAAAGATTCTCAGAAATTTCCAGTCTTCTGGGATGTGTTATAGAAACTATAGGATATATTCTGAATCATTTACAGAGACAGTAGCATTACGGAATATTTTTGAATAACTCCTGAGAATCTCTACAGATTCTCAGTTGCATTACGGAATATTTTTAAATAATTCCTTAGAATCCTTAAAGATTCTCAGAAATTTCCAGCCTTCTGGGATGTATTCTAGAAACTAGGAAATATTCTTAATAATTTACAGAGATCAATAGCATTACGGAATATTTTTAAATAATTCCTGAGAATCCCTTCAGATTCTCAGAAAATCCCAGTATTCTGAGATGTGTTCAAGTAACTATTGGAAATTTTCTACACACTTAGCAAAAATCACCGACTTCGGTAATATTTTACCGAAATCTCAACCGTTAAGTTTTTTGCCGGAGAAATTCGGTGACGTTTACCGAATTTCGTTAAAATTTGACAGATAAACGATAACATTTTACCGAAATTTGGTAATTTTTACAGGATTTCGGTAAAAAACCATTACCGAACGTTCAGCTGTTGAGATTTCGGTAAAAATTACCGAACGCGGCTAGCTGTGTAGATTATTTAAAATAATCAATAGCATTACGAAATATTTTTAAATATTTCCTGAGAATTTCTAAAGATTATCAGGTATTCCCAATCTTCTGGGATGTATTCTAGAAACTATAGGAAATATTCCAGATCTTTTATAACAATCAATAGCATTACGGAATATTTTTAAATAATACCTGAGAATTTCTAAAGATTATCAGAAATTCCTAATCTTTTAAGATGTATTCTAACAACTATAATATATAAACTAAATCATTTACATAGACAGTAGCATAACGGATCTTTTATAACAATCAATAGCATTACGGAATATTTTTTAATAATTCCAGTAAATCCATTAAGATTCTCAGAAAGTCCCAGCTCTCTGGGATGTATTCTATAAACTATAGGAGAAAATACAAATCATTTACAGAGACAGTAGCATTACGGAATATTTTTGTATAATTCCTGAGAATTTCTGAAGATTATCAGAATTTCCCAATCTTTTAAGATGTATTCTAACAACTATAAGATATAAACTAAATCATTTACATAGTCAGTAGCATTACGGAATATTTTTTAATAATTCCAGTGAATCCATCAAGATTCTCAGAAATTTCCAGTCTCTCTGGGATGTATTCTATAAACTATAGGAGAAAATGCAAATCATTTAAAGAGACAGTAGCATTACGGAATATTTTTGTATAATTCCTGAGAATCTCTAGACTCTCAGATATTTCCAGTTTTCTGGAATATATTCTAGAAAGTAGAGGAAATATTTTAGATCATTTATAACATTCAATAGCATTACGAAATATTTTTAAATAATTCCTGAGAAACCCCACAGATTATCAGGTATTCCCAGTCTTCTGGGATGCATTCTAGAAACTATAGGAATATTCCAGATCTTTTATAACAATCAACAGCATTACGGAATATTTTTAAATAATTCCTGAGAATTTCTAAAGATTATCAGAAATTCCCAATCTTTTAAGATGTATTCTAACAACTGTAAGATATAAACTAAATCATTTACATAGATAGTAGCATTACGGAATATATTTTAATAATTCCAGTGAATCCATTAAGATTCTCAGAAATTCCCAGCCTTCTGGGATGTATTCTATAAACTTTAGGAAATATTCTTAATCATTTACAGAGATAAATAGCATTACGGAATATTTTTAAATAATTCCTGAGAATCCCTTAAGATTCTCAGAAAATCCCAGTATTCTGAGATGTGTTCAAGAAACTATTGGAAATTTTCTAGATTATTTAAAATAATCAATAGCATTACGAAATATTTTTAAATATTTCCTGAGAATTTCTAAAGATTATCAGGTATTTCCAATCTTCTGGGATGTATTCTAGAAACTATAGGATAAAATACAAATCATGTACAGAGGCAGTAGCATTACGGAATATTTTTAAATAATTCTTGAGAATCCCTAGATTCTCATGTATTTCCAGTCTTCTGGAATACATTCTAGAAAAAACTAGAGGAAATATTTTAGATCATTTATAACATTCAATAGCATTACGAAATATTTTTAAATAATTCCTGAGAAACCCCACAGATTATCAGGTATTCCCAGTCTTCTGGGATGTATTCTAGAAACTATAGGAATATTCCAGATCTTTTATAACAATCAACAGCATTACGGAATATTTTTAAATAATTCCTGAGAATTTCTAAAGATTATCAGAAATTCTTAATCTAAATATATAAACTAAATCATTTACATCATGATTTACATAGACAGTAGCATAACGGAATATTTTTTAATAATTCTAGTAAATCCATTAAGATTCTCAGAATATCCCAGCTCTCTGGGATGTATTCTATAAACTATAGGAGAAAATACAAACCATTTACAGAGACAGTAGCATTACGGAATATTTTTGTATAATTCCTGAGAGTTTCTAAAGATTATAAGAAATTCCCAATCTTTTAAGATGTATTCTAACAACTATAAGATATAAACTAAATCATTTACATAGACAGTAGCATTACGGAATATTTTTTAATAATTCCAGTGAATCCATTAAGATTCTCAGAAATGTCCAGTCTTCTGGGATGTATTCTATAAACTATAGGAGAAAATACAAATCATTTACAGAGACAGTAGCATTACGGAATATTTTTGTATATTCCTGAGAATCTCTAGATTCTCGAATATTTCCAGTCTTCTGGAATATATTCTAGAAACTAGAGGAAATATTTTAGATCATTTATAACATTCAATAGCATTACGAAATATTTTTAAATAATTACTGATAATTTCTAAAGGTTATCAGAAATTCTCAGTCTTCTGGGATGTATTCTAGAAACTAGAGGAAATATTCCAGATCATTTATAACAATCAATAGCATTACGGAATATTTTTAAATAATTCTTGAGAATCTCTAAAGATTCTCAGAAATTCCCTTTTTTAAGATATATTCTAACAACTTGAAGATACTAGCTGTCCCGGCAAACGTTGTCTTGCCACGCTGTGGTGGTTTGACAACTGTTGAGCTCATAACGTCACCGCACTCTAGATTGGTTTCATTTCGTACGTGTTGATTTTCTTCCCAGCTAACGAAAATCAGTACTTTATCAATTTTCACCCTTTTCTAGTTGATTTTCGTGGCTTTTTGTACATATAAACACAGCTAACACGAATAAGAACCGGATCGTGCAAGAGTCAAGCTGATCGGTTCATCCGTTCTTGAGTTTTGTTGCCTCAAAGGGACTTCAAACTCATTTTTATATATATAGAAGATAAACTAAATCATTTACATAGACAGTAGCATTACGGAATATTTTTTAATAATTCCTGTGAATCCATTAAGATTCTCAGAAATTTCCAGTCTTCTGGCATGCATTCTAGAAACTATAGAAAATATTTTAAATTATTTAAAAACATCAGTACCACAATAAAAAAATATTTAAATCATTCCTGAGAATCTCTTGAGCTTACCAAACATTTCCAGTGATCTGCTAAATATTCTAAAAATTATAGAAAATATTCTCAATCATTTATAGACATCAGAAGCATCACTGAATATTTTTAAATAATTCCTGAGAATCCTTAAAGATTCTCAGAAATTTCCAGCCTTAAGCCTTTACCTACCTTAAGCCTTTACCAAAAGTATGTAAATTCGTTGCTGAGGTTTAGACAGATTTGTTGGTTCACTAAGTCCTCCCAAATTGCAGAGTGATGCTAAAGTTATAGATCTTTGATACTGACCACTTTTACCAAAAATATCCAAATTTGTCTCAGAGGTTTAGACAGATTTGTTGGTTCACCCAGTCCTCCCAGATTGCATGGTGATGCAAAAATCATCAGTCTTTGATACTGACCACCTTTACCAAAAATGTTTAAATTCGTTGCAAAGTTTTAGACAGATTTGCTGGTTCACTAAGTTCCCCCAAATTGCATAGTGATGCAAAAATTATCAGTCTTTGATACTGACCACCTTTACCAAAAACATCTAAATTTGTTGTAGAGATTTAGACAGATTTGTTAGTTCACCAAGTCCTCCCAAATTGCATAGTGATGCAAAAATTAGCAGTCTTTGATACTGACCACCTTTACCAAAAACATCTAAATTTGTCTCAGAGGTTTAGACAGATTTGTTAGTTCACCAAGTCCTCCTAAATTGCATTAGTGATGCAAAAATTATCGGTCTTTGATACTGACCACCTTTACCAAAAACATCTAAATTTGTTGTAGAGATTTAGACAGATTTGTTGGTTCTCTAAGTCCTCCCAAATTGCATGGTGATGCAAAAATTAGCAGTCTTTGATACTGACCACCTTTAGGGTAATTCGCCAATTGTTGAACGGTTAGTACCGGCATTGTGGTTTTCGTTTGTTTTTCCGTGCATAATTCCTCTTTAGTTGAAAAATATCCAGTGAACGTCTAGATCTACTTATCCCTTATACTGCCTATTGAATTTGTATTCCCTCAAATCCTATTTTCTAAGAGAAAATAGAACATTTGTATGGGAAGTCTGTAACCCAAATGTTGAACGCTTCCTTAAGTTAGCTCATCCTAATGTTGGACGGTTCTCGCCAATTGTTGAACGGTTGAAGCTTTGTTCGTAATTGATGACGTATAACCCGACATCAACCTATCATTCACCTGTTTTTATTCTGGCCACCAAACCCAACATAGACAGGACAGTTACCCAATGTGGGTCCAACAGTGGTCCAACATTTGATAAAAATTGACCCGACTTTGACCCGACATCCGATATTTTTTCACCCTGGCGGATTTTTTCCGGTTTTTTTTTTGTGTTTTGTGCCCAGCTAGTCCGAGCTAATGACAATTCATTTAAATGGCAAAAAATCGCACATTTTAAGAGAGCTCTAGTGGACTGAAATCGGTTTAATGATGACTAGATGCAAACATGGCTGAAAAGATTTGATTAGAAGCGAAAACGACTGAAAAAAAGTACGCCTTTTAAAGCCCCTGAAACTCTTCTGGAAACCCATGGGACCCACTCAACCCCCAAGAACACTCATGGAACGACCCTGAAATCCCTTGAAAACCCTTGGATTGCTGCTGAGCCTCCTGGAACGCCTTGAAATACTCCTGGGACCCCCTAACACTCTAAATTCCTCTTGAACACCTCTGAAACGCCCTTGAAACCCATTGAAAACCTTTGGACTATCTGAAGTCCACTGGAACACCCCTAGATCATCCCTGGAACGCCTTTGAAACCCCACGAAATGTACGGTTAGGTAAAAAAATCTAGCAGTCATGCTAACATCGTAGGTTATGCCAGTGTTCAACAATTGGATCATGAATGCATAATGATAGTGTGATAAGAAAAATGTTTTTTTCAAATTAAATTACAATGAAAATGTGATTTTAAACAATGTTAAACTGTTAATGACATCCTTCCAGTTCTTGTAACTATGGTGTGCCTTTGATATTTGTGGTCGATTTGCCCGCAAAGCTTAGTTCGTAACAGCAATTTCTTAAAATTAATCTTAAGAATTGTGCAGTTTTCGTGTCATCAGCGGTACAAAATTTTCAACCAATTTTTTTGACGAAAAATATGTATAATTTTGTAACTTAATTAGAGCAATATTGTGACCCACATGTATATGCATCTACATAATACGTTTACGTTGGATGAAAATTACTTAAGTAAGATTTATAATAAAATATTCAGAAACTGTTCAACATTTGGGTAGTGTTCAACAATTAGCGAATTACCCTACCAAAAACATCTAAATTTGTCTCAGAGGTTTAGACAGATTTGTTAGTTCACCAAGTCCTCCTAAATTGCATTAGTGATGCAAAAATTATCGGTCTTTGATACTGACCACCTTTACCAAAAACATCTAAATTTGTTGTAGAGGTTTAGACGGATTTGTTGGTTCACTAAGTCCTCCCAAATTGCATAGTGATGCAAAAATTATCGGTTTTGATAGTGACCGCCTTTACCAAAAATATCTAAATAGAGGTTTAGACAGATTTGTTGGTTCACTAAGTCCTCCCAAATTGCATAGTGATGCAAAAATTATCGGTTTTGATAGTCACCGCCTTTACCAAAAACATCTAAATTTGTTGTAGAGGTTTAGACGGATTTGTTGGTTCACTAAGTCCTCCCAAATTGCATAGTGATGCAAAAATTATCGGTTTTGATAGTGACCGCCTTTACCAAAAATATCTAAATAGAGGTTTAGACAGATTTGTTGGTTCAATAAGTCCTCCCAAATTGCATAGTGATGCAAAAATTATCGGTTTTGATAGTGACCGCCTTTACCAAAAATATCTAAATAGAGGTTTAGACAGATTTGTTGGTTCACTAAGTCCTCCCAAATTGCATAGTGATGCAAAAATTAACAGTCTTTGATACTGACCACCTTTACCAAAAACATCTAAATTTGTCTCAGAGGTTTAGACAGATTTGTTAGTTCACCAAGTCCTCCTAAATTGCATAGTGATGCAAAAATTAGCAGTCTTTGGTACTGACCGCCTTTACCAAAAATATCTAAATTTGTTGTAGAGGTTTAGACAGATTTGTTGGTTCACTAAGTCCTCCCAAATTGCATAGTGATGCAAAAATTAGCAGTCTTTGATACTGACCACCTTTACCAAAAACATCTAAGTTTGTCTCAGAGGTTTAGACAGATTTGTTAGTTCACCAAGTCCTCCCAAATTGCATAGTGATGCAAAAATTAGCAGTCTTTGATACTGACTACCTTTACCAAAAACATCTAAATTTGATTCAGAGGTTTAGACAGATTTGTTGGTTCACCAAGTCCTCCCAAATTACATAGTGATGCAAAAATCATCGGTCTTTGATACTGACTATCTTCACCAAAAATATCTAAATTTGTATCAAAGGTTTAGACAGATTTGTTGGTTTACCAAGTCCTCCCGAATTGTATATTACATATCGTTCATCATGTCCTCCCAAGCTGCTAGGTGACGCAAAACTCTTAAAACTCATGGAGTTGATACAAAACTCCTAAAACTTATGGAGTTACTCCAGTGGTTCTTGAGACATTCTTTTACTTGATATGAACTTGTCGCCCAGAAGGTTCACCACAAGGGCTGATTCAAATATGACGTCCAGCATTTTTCAGGATTTTTAGACCTCCTCCCCCCTCTGTCACGCTTTTTCGTATACCTAATACATGGAGTGTCACACTTTCTCAGACCCCCCTCCCCCCTAAAAGATGGACGTCATATTTGAATGACCACAAACGAAGATATTCGTCTGTGGGTTCACCATGTCCTCCCAGGTTGCGAGGTGACGCAAAACCAACTTATAGAGCTACTCCAACAGTTCTTGAAAGATCCTTCCAATTGATTTGAATTGAACTTGAACTCCTAAACTTCTTATTAGGTTCACCACGTGCTTCTTAATTGTATAGTGATGCGAGAAATCACTCTAATTTGATTTGTTCGAATCCACAACCTATTTGATTTTTCGGGGGTCAAAAGTCAGATTTTATGTTCACGTGGTATATGCATGGCTCCTCAGTAGCTCATATTTATTAATTGGGTACAAATATAGCCTTTATTTCAAGACAAGTAGAGTACTTAACTGTTGATTAGATTATTTATTGAGAACATTATTTGAACAACAAAATCATGAAACTGAAGAACTGGATAGTTAACTTCCGAATCTACCCTACATCTAGCGCCATTTCACGCCAATCACTTCTTATCGGCGCATTTCGCAATAAACTCATAGAAATTGGCGCCTCGAACCGCAGCACCGACGAGTAGATCTGGCTGGTTTTGCCCCAGGCCCACCAAATCCGACTGCCGAAAGTCTTCTCAAAATTCGGCTTCAAGTTGCTTCTCGGCACCTTTCGAACCGATCTGCACAAAGATTGACTCATAGGGAAATTTAGAACCGCTTAGTTCTCGCCCGTCGAAATGCTAACCCTTTGGAGCCGGAGGGGTCATATATGACCCCGGCGATGAAACCGAGCATAGCAAACGTGTTCCACACCAGCGAGGTTGCGTCGACAGCGGCAAAAAAAATCGGCTCCAAAAGGTTAAGTTGCTTCCAAGCAATTTAGCGCCACTGAATAGCTCGTAGATCGAGACATTGCTGAAGAAGCCATCTAGTTCAATCATCGGAAGTAGTCTTGCACCGGACACGGTCCCCGTCCAAACAGCGAAAGTATTTTGATAGACCAGCGGTTGATTGATGGGTTAGGCGAGCTTGCTGCAAAGGATGTTTCGTATACGTCGAGTGATAGGCCGCGAACTTCCAGAGCATTGCATCGATGATGTGCAACGCGTGGATGATTTTCTCTTTCAACCTGGAAAACAGAAATTTTATGGGAAAACAATGTGAAGTTTTTTTAGATTGATTATCGGAGAAATAAACTATATTTAAACTTGCCCTGCTACGGTGGCTTACCTTATTGGCGGAAATTTCCTCTTCAATTTCTCCGTATAGAACCGTCCGTGGCGCATAGCCCCTAATTTGCGTCTAACCGGATTTGTCCCGATCGTATCGTAGTAGAACACATTGCCGTTGCTTTTGCTCATAAACACCGTCCGAATGATTCCGCGCTGGTTTTACTAACACATTGCCACGCGTAATTCGACGCACATTTCGTGAACCCATCCGTCGGCAAGGGACGCGTTTTGTGGTCCAAATTCCATTGTCGCCAAAGCGTTTCCTGAACCAGTTGTTTGTCGATCGGTTTTAGCCTCCTCGAACATTGTCCATCAAGCCTCTTAGTCTCTGGATCTGTCGGCAGTCCAAGACCAAGTGTCTCCACAAACGAAGATACAGACGGAGCAGTAATCGTTTTTTTCGGTCGCACCTACTTTCGCAAGCCCCTCTTGTTTTCTGTAATTGCTTGCATTGGCTAACCCCTTGAACGGGCGAAATGAGCGAACTGTCAAGTGACTTGTCAACAACTTGTCTGTTTATAAACATTGTAAGCTTTGCATTTTGCAGCAGACCAAAAGTTCCGCTTTGTAACACCAAAATCAAACCGGTCGGGATAGAATCCTGGAACACCGGGAAAAATATACGTTAGGGTGCGTACGGACCGCTTGGGTGCGGATCTGATCATGTGTACCGGAGGGTTCTTCGTAAAGAAAAATTGCCAGATCATTTTGAAGCTACTGTAGGAACTTGTGTTTGATGCTGCTGGTAGTGGCGGTGATCCGACCAGGTTGAAACGCTATTGTCAAGGTAAGAATTCCTTATCGAGAGAATCTACTTCAATAATTGAAATTATTGTTCAAAATTCAGGTTCGTTTTCAGGTAAACGCTGACGTGATGTATACATTCTGGCTAAATCCTACGGAAAAGTGTCTATTGTAAAGCCACCTTCCAGTCGCAGTCGGCGATATATAGTTTGTCATAATCCGTTGCAACAGGGAGACACCACAGACGAATTTATACAGACGTAAGAGTGCGGTGCAAACCACTTAAAATTTTCGGTACCATGTTTTCTTCTTCTTGTTGGGCAGATTTTTTTCGAGGGGACTAGTTATTACCATTTTGCGGTTGTTTTATACGCATTGGTGTACCCCTTTCACAAGATTTTGACAGTTTTTCGCCGCCTTCGCCGGCTTTCGCCCGTGCTTTCGTCGCACCAAAAATTTTCTCGTTTTGTTTACTTTTCGATGGTGCGCGGTCAAATTGTACATACCGGTTGTGAACATTCCGGAAAATTCGGTTCCTAGCCGGTGGTATCACAAAGAAGCTATTTCCGGGCTATGGAAAAAGTGTACCCCGGCTGAAGGCGCTCTAAAAAACTAATGGTAAGGATCCGGCCGAGCGGAAACCGCGGAAACTAACAACCATTGCTACTTTTAGAAAAAAGAACGAGTGCGACTGCAAAGCGATCGAACCGAGCCGGGCTGTATCGACCGTGCTCTGCTGGCGGAGTGCAATCAGTAACTGATTGTGTCACAGAAGGACATCCGGCATGGAGAGCTCGTGGTCGACAAAGAGAACTGAAAGCACGAAGTGCTCAGAAGGACGGGGACTACGGTGGATTCCGAGCTGACAATCGGTGCTTCAACAGGTTAGCGTTGCACAGTCAGTCGGGTTTTTGGAATCAAGGACATCAAAGCAGTAAGTTTTTCTATTTTTTTTTTTTCTTGTGAAGTCATTTATAAATTAAAAAAAAATCCCTTATTACAGGCTAGGAGCTAACCTTCTACTATAATTTCGGAAGCAAAGGTAACAAAAAGAGGATCTGCCACTGTAATGTGAGCAAATAATCCGGCTTTATCGGGAATTATTACCTTCCTCCGCTGGAAGATTCTTCAGTCACATGTCGGGGCAAAAAAACAAAGGATCGAAGCGTAAAAAATCGCAGAAAATCGTCTGGCAGCGGAAAACTGCCATTGAAAGGGCTTCGAAGGATGACACTACAAGATAGTAAAATCAGATGGCGGAAATCGGTGGTGGTGGAACCAGTGGTAGGTGATGGCGTGATGGGATCACCGTTTAGCTCAAACCACCAGTAACAACGAATGTGATCTACGAGAGTGTGACTATTGAGGTGAGCTTGGCTGCTACGGAGAATACCCTAAAGGTGGACGATTATTCCGGGTTGAAAGAAAAACATAAGCCCTGTTCAACGACGTAGGTTGAACTTGCTCGAAGTTGCTGCATCCTACTCTTACCCATTTGTCAACAAACGGGAAAGAGCGGGATGGAGCAAGTTCGAGTAAGTTAAACCTACGTCGTCGAACAGGACTATAGTCGCCGAACAAGAGTGGTAGCAAGCGGACATGAAAGTTGTCCATCGTTTTGAGTGGGATTCATCTCGTATGGGATAACCCGCGTAGGAGTGGTTTTTTTCATTGTTTAATCCTTTAACGACGTAAACAAAATGATGGAATTTGGCAAAGCACATAGACGATCCGAATCAGATCGGGCTTTCTCTGGATTACACACGGTAAGATATTCCGGAAAAGCTTAATGTAATTGAATTTATGTTCACGCTCCTGCTATGCCTCTTTCCAGGAGTATCGAATAAAACTTCAAAATTGCGAAATTTACATCGAATTTAATTTCATTTACTCGAAAAATTCAATTGCGTACAAACGCGGTCGTAACTAATCACTCGACCTCTGCGTAACCCGTCACTCGCATTTGGCTAACTTTTCAGAGCTTTACAGTTGGTCTTCGGTAGGTCCCAGAATATGTCTTCACATCAATAACTCTCACGACGCCATCATCACACTGCTGAATTATACCCATTGGCCAACTTCCTCGTTCGGTGAGCATGTCGGTTACGTAAACGATATCTCCAGACTGTAACATGGATTGTTGGTCTGCCCACTTCTGCATGGGAATCAAACCAGGCAAGTATTCCTTAAGCCATCTGATCCAAAACAAATCGATAAGTGCTTGAGTCTTCGGCATTGCTTTCCCTAATGGAGGTCATGTTTATCAAATACTGATTTGGGGTTAAAGTTTCAGGGTCGTTCACATCCGTTGAAACATACGTTAACGGTCTGCTGTTAACAATATGTTCAGCTTCAAGCAATACAGTATGCAAAACTTCTTGTCGTGGTACTCGTTCTTTAAGTTTATCGTGAAGTGGACCGGATGCTTCTAGTCAACCGCTCCCATATGGCTTGCTGTGGGAGGGTTGAGTTTCCATTTGATCCCTTGGAGCAAAACTTCATTCTCAATACATATCCAAAAAACTTGTATGCTTCAAAGCCTCGCGTAACTCTTCATCAGCTCCTCGCAGGTTCGTTCCATTATCAGAGCATATTTCTTTGGGTTTGCGTCGTCTTCCAATCATGGGGCGTAGAGCCAAGATGCTCGAATCTGTGGTTAAAGAATGTGCCATCTCGACTCGACGTATATGGCTCGAGTCGTCATACACGTAAATATCACGCCATACCGCTTCTCTCTGTAACGCCCTACAGTGACTTCAAAAGGGCCGAAGAAGTCCATACTACAAAACGTAAACGGTTGACAGTGTGGCCGTAGACGACACTGTGGAAATTGTCCCATACGTCTGCCTTAGTCCACGTAGCTGCATCAACTTCTCCAATATACCACACGCGCATGAGTCCATCAGAATCCAGAAATGGTGACAGTTTGTTCAGCTTACTTGAAGACTTCAGTTTTGTAGCGTCTCGTAGTGCCTGAAGCTCATCCGGAAACTGCTCGTTCTGCACATGCTTTATACAACGTTTGATTGCTGCTGCTTCGTCTTCTGGAGTTATTAACTAATTGCTGCTGCTTCGTCTTCTGGAGTATTCTGGAGTATTAATAGCTTTTTTGTGCCAAACTTCGTAAAAGTATGTGGTTGCACGTATAAATCTTCTCCAGCTACTAAACCTTTAGTGCGTCTGGTAGGGTATCGCGCCACTTGGGCGGTGGCTTCTTAATTCGTCTGTTTTCCACTATAACTCAGTCAATTTTGAACCAATTGACTTGACTCACCGCATTCCAAAAATTGTGTCAATTGGTTCATATTTGAATGAGTTATAGTTGAAAACAGACGAAAATAGAAGCCACCGCCCAAGTGGCGCGATTCCCTAGTTCTGGATTTGAATCCGTCACGATGTTTACTGCATTCACCTCATTTGAAAATTCCTCTTGTGCCTCTGTCATTTCTACCGGATCAGAATAGATAGGCGAGTTTTATTCACTTCGCTGAAGAAATTCTGGACCGCGATACCATCTTCCTTGTGGCTGGATATTGAATGTACCCGTGTCTTGTTGCTTCATCCACCACATTATCCGTAGTCGAAATCCATCTCCAATCGGCCGATGTGGACTGCTCTAATTTCTCTGACCTTTGCTTACAAACATTTTCAGTGCTTTTCTAGTGTTCAACCAACTTATTAACGTCTTCGAATATTACGCATTAAGATTCTCAGAAATTCCCAATCTTTTAAGATGTATTCTAACAACTATAAGATATCAACTACATAAATAATTTACATAGACAGTAGCCTTACGGAATATATTTTAAAAATTCCTGTGAATCCATTAAGATTCTCAGAAATTTCCAGTCTTCTGGTATGCATTCTAGAGACTATAGGAAATATTTTAAATTATTTATGAACATCAGCACCATATTAAAAAAAATATTTAAATAATTCCTGAGAATCCCTTAAGCTTACCAAACATTTCCAGTGATCTGCTAATATTCTAAAAATTATAGAAAATATTCTCAATCGTTTATAGAAATCAGAAGCATCACTGAATATTTTTAAATAATTCCTGAGAATCTACAGATTCTCAGTTGCATTACGGAATATTTTTAAATAACTCCTTAGAATCCCTAAAGATTCTCAGAAATTTCCAGCCTTCTGGGATGTATTCTAGAAACTTTAGGAAATATTCTAAATCATTTACAGAGATCAATAGCATTACGGAATATTTTCAAATAACTCCTGAGAATCCCTTAAGATTCTCAGAAAATCCCAGACTTCTGAGATGTATTCAAGAAACTATAGGAAATTTTCTAGATTATTTAAAATAATCAATATCATTACGAAATATTTTTAAAGAATTCCTGAGAATCTCTAAAGATTCTCAGAAGTTTCCAGTCTTCTGGGATGTATTCTATAAAATATATGAGAAAATACAAATCATTTACAGATACATTACGAAATATTTTTATATAAATCCTGAGAATCTCTATTTCCAGTCTTCTGGAATACATTCTAGAGACTAGAATAAATATTTTAGGTCATTTATAACATTTAATAGCATTACGGAATATTTTTAAATAATTCCTGAGAATCCTCCTGAGCTTCTCGGAAATTCCCAATATTTTAAGATGTATTCTAACAACTATAAGATATAAACTTAATCATTTTCATAGACAGCAGCATTATGGAATATTTTTTAAAAAGTCCTGTGAATCCATTAAGATTCTCAGAAATTCCCAGTCTTCTGGGATGTTATTGTATAAACTAATAGCTGTCCCGGCCAACTTTGTGTTGCCATTTGTGGCTGTGGTGTTTTGACAACTTTTGGGTTCATTGCAGCACGGCACTCTAGATCGATTTTATTGCGATCGTGTTGATTTTCTTCTCAGCTCCTGCAAATTTCGGATGTTTCACATTTTCTCTCTATTTAAATTGATTTTCATAACTTTTTAAACAGCCACCATCTGGGCCACCATAAATACAAATCAATCCATGTAAGAGTCATCATGATCGGTCAGCCATTCTTGAGTTTTGTTGCCTCAAAGGGACTTCAAACTCATTTTTATACAGGGTGTTAGGTTCCTGAGTGCAAACTTTTTAAAGGGTGATAGAGGACCATAAATGGTGAAAAAAATTGTTCTACGCATATGGTCAAATCTCAACCGTTACGTAGTTATTGAACTTCCCATGTTTTTGACTCTCATTGCCTTAACTGGCTATAACTTGAAAATGGTCAAACTTATCACAATTTTTTTACCCTTATTCGAAAGATTATTGAATTTTCTATCAAATGGCATCTTTGAATCGATTGGTTTAGTTAAATAACTAAGTTTTGTAGAGCAAAATAGCTCAAAATAGTGTGTTTTAATTTGTTTTTGTCAATTATCTTTGAAACATGCGCAATAAAATAAAATTCTTTCTTTGGCAAAGTTGTGGCCCCTGTTCCACTCTACAATTCGTTCTTTGACATCAAACTTCTAGCTCTTATCGGTTTCTTGCTATTTCGAATTAAATGTGTGGCACAGTGAGTAAAAAAGTACTTACCTTGACAGTTGCAAATTTATGACCTGAAATACGAAGTTTAAATCAAAATTGCAAGAAAACGATAAGAGATAGGCGATTGATGTCAAAGAACGAATTGTTGAGTGGAACAGGGACCACAACTTTGCCAAAAAAAGAATTTTAATTTATTACGCATGTTTTAAAGATAATTGACAAAAACAAATTAAAACACACTGTTTTGAGCTAATTTGCTCTAGAAAACTTAGTAATTTAACTAAACCAATCGATTCAAAGATGTCATTTGATAGAAAATTCAATAATCTTTCGAATAACGTTAAAAAAATTGCGATAAGTTTGACCATTTTCAAGTTATAGCCAGTTAAGGCAATGAGAGTCAAAAATATGGGAAGTTCAATAACTACGTAACGGTTGAGATTTGACCATATGCGTAGAACAATTTTTTTCACCATTTATGGTCCTCTTTCACCCTTTAAAAAGTTTGCACTCAGGAACCTAACACCCTGTATATATAGATACAAATCATTTACAGAGACAGTAGCATTACGAAATATTTTTAAATAATTCCTGAGAATCCCTAAAGGGTATCAGAAATTCCCAGTCTTCTGGGATGTATATTAGAAACTAGAGGAAATATTCCAGATCATTTATAACAATCAATAGCATTACGGAATATTTTTAAATAATTCCTGAGAATCTCTAAAGATTCTCAGAAATTCCAAATCTTTTAAGATGTATTCTAATAACTTTAAAATATAAAGGGCCTGTCCATAAACTACGTAGACTCTATGGGGGGAGGGGGGGAGGCGGGGGTTTGGCCAAAGTCTACGCTCCATACAAATTTCAAAAATTGTATATGAACAAAAGTCTACGAGGGGGTAGGGGGTGGGGGGTCTGAGATGACCGAAAAAAAAGTTTACGTAGTTTATGGACAGCGCCAAACTAAATCATTTACATAGACAGTAGCATTACGGAATATCTCTTAATAATTCCTGTGAATCCATTAAGATTCTCAGAAATTCCCAGTCTTCTGGCATGCATTCTAGAGACTATAGGAAATATTTTAAATTATTTATGAACATCAGTACCATATTTGAATTTTTTTTTAAATAATTCCTGAGAATCGCTTAAGCTTACCAAACATTTCCAGTGATCTGCTAAATATTCTAAAAATTATAGAAAATATTCTCAATCATTTATAGAAATCAGAAGCATCACTGAATATTTTTAAATAATTCCTGAGAATTCCTAAAGATTCTCAGAAATTTCCAGTCTTCTGGGATGTGTTATAGAAACTATAGGATATATTCTGAATCATTTACAGAGACAGTAGCATTACGGAATATTTTTGAATAACTCCTGAGAATCTCTACAGATTCTCAGTTGCATTACGGAATATTTTTAAATAATTCCTTAGAATCCTTAAAGATTCTCAGAAATTTCCAGCCTTCTGGGATGTATTCTAGAAACTAGGAAATATTCTTAATAATTTACAGAGATCAATAGCATTACGGAATATTTTTAAATAATTCCTGAGAATCCCTTCAGATTCTCAGAAAATCCCAGTATTCTGAGATGTGTTCAAGTAACTATTGGAAATTTTCTACACACTTAGCAAAAATCACCGACTTCGGTAATATTTTACCGAAATCTCAACCGTTAAGTTTTTTGCCGGAGAAATTCGGTGACGTTTACCGAATTTCGTTAAAATTTGACAGATAAACGATAACATTTTACCGAAATTTGGTAATTTTTACAGGATTTCGGTAAAAAACCATTACCGAACGTTCAGCTGTTGAGATTTCGGTAAAAATTACCGAACGCGGCTAGCTGTGTAGATTATTTAAAATAATCAATAGCATTACGAAATATTTTTAAATATTTCCTGAGAATTTCTAAAGATTATCAGGTATTCCCAATCTTCTGGGATGTATTCTAGAAACTATAGGAAATATTCCAGATCTTTTATAACAATCAATAGCATTACGGAATATTTTTAAATAATACCTGAGAATTTCTAAAGATTATCAGAAATTCCTAATCTTTTAAGATGTATTCTAACAACTATAATATATAAACTAAATCATTTACATAGACAGTAGCATAACGGATCTTTTATAACAATCAATAGCATTACGGAATATTTTTTAATAATTCCAGTAAATCCATTAAGATTCTCAGAAAGTCCCAGCTCTCTGGGATGTATTCTATAAACTATAGGAGAAAATACAAATCATTTACAGAGACAGTAGCATTACGGAATATTTTTGTATAATTCCTGAGAATTTCTGAAGATTATCAGAATTTCCCAATCTTTTAAGATGTATTCTAACAACTATAAGATATAAACTAAATCATTTACATAGTCAGTAGCATTACGGAATATTTTTTAATAATTCCAGTGAATCCATCAAGATTCTCAGAAATTTCCAGTCTCTCTGGGATGTATTCTATAAACTATAGGAGAAAATGCAAATCATTTAAAGAGACAGTAGCATTACGGAATATTTTTGTATAATTCCTGAGAATCTCTAGACTCTCAGATATTTCCAGTTTTCTGGAATATATTCTAGAAAGTAGAGGAAATATTTTAGATCATTTATAACATTCAATAGCATTACGAAATATTTTTAAATAATTCCTGAGAAACCCCACAGATTATCAGGTATTCCCAGTCTTCTGGGATGCATTCTAGAAACTATAGGAATATTCCAGATCTTTTATAACAATCAACAGCATTACGGAATATTTTTAAATAATTCCTGAGAATTTCTAAAGATTATCAGAAATTCCCAATCTTTTAAGATGTATTCTAACAACTGTAAGATATAAACTAAATCATTTACATAGATAGTAGCATTACGGAATATATTTTAATAATTCCAGTGAATCCATTAAGATTCTCAGAAATTCCCAGCCTTCTGGGATGTATTCTATAAACTTTAGGAAATATTCTTAATCATTTACAGAGATAAATAGCATTACGGAATATTTTTAAATAATTCCTGAGAATCCCTTAAGATTCTCAGAAAATCCCAGTATTCTGAGATGTGTTCAAGAAACTATTGGAAATTTTCTAGATTATTTAAAATAATCAATAGCATTACGAAATATTTTTAAATATTTCCTGAGAATTTCTAAAGATTATCAGGTATTTCCAATCTTCTGGGATGTATTCTAGAAACTATAGGATAAAATACAAATCATGTACAGAGGCAGTAGCATTACGGAATATTTTTAAATAATTCTTGAGAATCCCTAGATTCTCATGTATTTCCAGTCTTCTGGAATACATTCTAGAAAAAACTAGAGGAAATATTTTAGATCATTTATAACATTCAATAGCATTACGAAATATTTTTAAATAATTCCTGAGAAACCCCACAGATTATCAGGTATTCCCAGTCTTCTGGGATGTATTCTAGAAACTATAGGAATATTCCAGATCTTTTATAACAATCAACAGCATTACGGAATATTTTTAAATAATTCCTGAGAATTTCTAAAGATTATCAGAAATTCTTAATCTAAATATATAAACTAAATCATTTACATCATGATTTACATAGACAGTAGCATAACGGAATATTTTTTAATAATTCTAGTAAATCCATTAAGATTCTCAGAATATCCCAGCTCTCTGGGATGTATTCTATAAACTATAGGAGAAAATACAAACCATTTACAGAGACAGTAGCATTACGGAATATTTTTGTATAATTCCTGAGAGTTTCTAAAGATTATAAGAAATTCCCAATCTTTTAAGATGTATTCTAACAACTATAAGATATAAACTAAATCATTTACATAGACAGTAGCATTACGGAATATTTTTTAATAATTCCAGTGAATCCATTAAGATTCTCAGAAATGTCCAGTCTTCTGGGATGTATTCTATAAACTATAGGAGAAAATACAAATCATTTACAGAGACAGTAGCATTACGGAATATTTTTGTATATTCCTGAGAATCTCTAGATTCTCGAATATTTCCAGTCTTCTGGAATATATTCTAGAAACTAGAGGAAATATTTTAGATCATTTATAACATTCAATAGCATTACGAAATATTTTTAAATAATTACTGATAATTTCTAAAGGTTATCAGAAATTCTCAGTCTTCTGGGATGTATTCTAGAAACTAGAGGAAATATTCCAGATCATTTATAACAATCAATAGCATTACGGAATATTTTTAAATAATTCTTGAGAATCTCTAAAGATTCTCAGAAATTCCCTTTTTTAAGATATATTCTAACAACTTGAAGATACTAGCTGTCCCGGCAAACGTTGTCTTGCCACGCTGTGGTGGTTTGACAACTGTTGAGCTCATAACGTCACCGCACTCTAGATTGGTTTCATTTCGTACGTGTTGATTTTCTTCCCAGCTAACGAAAATCAGTACTTTATCAATTTTCACCCTTTTCTAGTTGATTTTCGTGGCTTTTTGTACATATAAACACAGCTAACACGAATAAGAACCGGATCGTGCAAGAGTCAAGCTGATCGGTTCATCCGTTCTTGAGTTTTGTTGCCTCAAAGGGACTTCAAACTCATTTTTATATATATAGAAGATAAACTAAATCATTTACATAGACAGTAGCATTACGGAATATTTTTTAATAATTCCTGTGAATCCATTAAGATTCTCAGAAATTTCCAGTCTTCTGGCATGCATTCTAGAAACTATAGAAAATATTTTAAATTATTTAAAAACATCAGTACCACAATAAAAAAATATTTAAATCATTCCTGAGAATCTCTTGAGCTTACCAAACATTTCCAGTGATCTGCTAAATATTCTAAAAATTATAGAAAATATTCTCAATCATTTATAGACATCAGAAGCATCACTGAATATTTTTAAATAATTCCTGAGAATCCTTAAAGATTCTCAGAAATTTCCAGCCTTAAGCCTTTACCTACCTTAAGCCTTTACCAAAAGTATGTAAATTCGTTGCTGAGGTTTAGACAGATTTGTTGGTTCACTAAGTCCTCCCAAATTGCAGAGTGATGCTAAAGTTATAGATCTTTGATACTGACCACTTTTACCAAAAATATCCAAATTTGTCTCAGAGGTTTAGACAGATTTGTTGGTTCACCCAGTCCTCCCAGATTGCATGGTGATGCAAAAATCATCAGTCTTTGATACTGACCACCTTTACCAAAAATGTTTAAATTCGTTGCAAAGTTTTAGACAGATTTGCTGGTTCACTAAGTTCCCCCAAATTGCATAGTGATGCAAAAATTATCAGTCTTTGATACTGACCACCTTTACCAAAAACATCTAAATTTGTTGTAGAGATTTAGACAGATTTGTTAGTTCACCAAGTCCTCCCAAATTGCATAGTGATGCAAAAATTAGCAGTCTTTGATACTGACCACCTTTACCAAAAACATCTAAATTTGTCTCAGAGGTTTAGACAGATTTGTTAGTTCACCAAGTCCTCCTAAATTGCATTAGTGATGCAAAAATTATCGGTCTTTGATACTGACCACCTTTACCAAAAACATCTAAATTTGTTGTAGAGATTTAGACAGATTTGTTGGTTCTCTAAGTCCTCCCAAATTGCATGGTGATGCAAAAATTAGCAGTCTTTGATACTGACCACCTTTAGGGTAATTCGCCAATTGTTGAACGGTTAGTACCGGCATTGTGGTTTTCGTTTGTTTTTCCGTGCATAATTCCTCTTTAGTTGAAAAATATCCAGTGAACGTCTAGATCTACTTATCCCTTATACTGCCTATTGAATTTGTATTCCCTCAAATCCTATTTTCTAAGAGAAAATAGAACATTTGTATGGGAAGTCTGTAACCCAAATGTTGAACGCTTCCTTAAGTTAGCTCATCCTAATGTTGGACGGTTCTCGCCAATTGTTGAACGGTTGAAGCTTTGTTCGTAATTGATGACGTATAACCCGACATCAACCTATCATTCACCTGTTTTTATTCTGGCCACCAAACCCAACATAGACAGGACAGTTACCCAATGTGGGTCCAACAGTGGTCCAACATTTGATAAAAATTGACCCGACTTTGACCCGACATCCGATATTTTTTCACCCTGGCGGATTTTTTCCGGTTTTTTTTTTGTGTTTTGTGCCCAGCTAGTCCGAGCTAATGACAATTCATTTAAATGGCAAAAAATCGCACATTTTAAGAGAGCTCTAGTGGACTGAAATCGGTTTAATGATGACTAGATGCAAACATGGCTGAAAAGATTTGATTAGAAGCGAAAACGACTGAAAAAAAGTACGCCTTTTAAAGCCCCTGAAACTCTTCTGGAAACCCATGGGACCCACTCAACCCCCAAGAACACTCATGGAACGACCCTGAAATCCCTTGAAAACCCTTGGATTGCTGCTGAGCCTCCTGGAACGCCTTGAAATACTCCTGGGACCCCCTAACACTCTAAATTCCTCTTGAACACCTCTGAAACGCCCTTGAAACCCATTGAAAACCTTTGGACTATCTGAAGTCCACTGGAACACCCCTAGATCATCCCTGGAACGCCTTTGAAACCCCACGAAATGTACGGTTAGGTAAAAAAATCTAGCAGTCATGCTAACATCGTAGGTTATGCCAGTGTTCAACAATTGGATCATGAATGCATAATGATAGTGTGATAAGAAAAATGTTTTTTTCAAATTAAATTACAATGAAAATGTGATTTTAAACAATGTTAAACTGTTAATGACATCCTTCCAGTTCTTGTAACTATGGTGTGCCTTTGATATTTGTGGTCGATTTGCCCGCAAAGCTTAGTTCGTAACAGCAATTTCTTAAAATTAATCTTAAGAATTGTGCAGTTTTCGTGTCATCAGCGGTACAAAATTTTCAACCAATTTTTTTGACGAAAAATATGTATAATTTTGTAACTTAATTAGAGCAATATTGTGACCCACATGTATATGCATCTACATAATACGTTTACGTTGGATGAAAATTACTTAAGTAAGATTTATAATAAAATATTCAGAAACTGTTCAACATTTGGGTAGTGTTCAACAATTAGCGAATTACCCTACCAAAAACATCTAAATTTGTCTCAGAGGTTTAGACAGATTTGTTAGTTCACCAAGTCCTCCTAAATTGCATTAGTGATGCAAAAATTATCGGTCTTTGATACTGACCACCTTTACCAAAAACATCTAAATTTGTTGTAGAGGTTTAGACGGATTTGTTGGTTCACTAAGTCCTCCCAAATTGCATAGTGATGCAAAAATTATCGGTTTTGATAGTGACCGCCTTTACCAAAAATATCTAAATAGAGGTTTAGACAGATTTGTTGGTTCACTAAGTCCTCCCAAATTGCATAGTGATGCAAAAATTATCGGTTTTGATAGTCACCGCCTTTACCAAAAACATCTAAATTTGTTGTAGAGGTTTAGACGGATTTGTTGGTTCACTAAGTCCTCCCAAATTGCATAGTGATGCAAAAATTATCGGTTTTGATAGTGACCGCCTTTACCAAAAATATCTAAATAGAGGTTTAGACAGATTTGTTGGTTCAATAAGTCCTCCCAAATTGCATAGTGATGCAAAAATTATCGGTTTTGATAGTGACCGCCTTTACCAAAAATATCTAAATAGAGGTTTAGACAGATTTGTTGGTTCACTAAGTCCTCCCAAATTGCATAGTGATGCAAAAATTAACAGTCTTTGATACTGACCACCTTTACCAAAAACATCTAAATTTGTCTCAGAGGTTTAGACAGATTTGTTAGTTCACCAAGTCCTCCTAAATTGCATAGTGATGCAAAAATTAGCAGTCTTTGGTACTGACCGCCTTTACCAAAAATATCTAAATTTGTTGTAGAGGTTTAGACAGATTTGTTGGTTCACTAAGTCCTCCCAAATTGCATAGTGATGCAAAAATTAGCAGTCTTTGATACTGACCACCTTTACCAAAAACATCTAAGTTTGTCTCAGAGGTTTAGACAGATTTGTTAGTTCACCAAGTCCTCCCAAATTGCATAGTGATGCAAAAATTAGCAGTCTTTGATACTGACTACCTTTACCAAAAACATCTAAATTTGATTCAGAGGTTTAGACAGATTTGTTGGTTCACCAAGTCCTCCCAAATTACATAGTGATGCAAAAATCATCGGTCTTTGATACTGACTATCTTCACCAAAAATATCTAAATTTGTATCAAAGGTTTAGACAGATTTGTTGGTTTACCAAGTCCTCCCGAATTGTATATTACATATCGTTCATCATGTCCTCCCAAGCTGCTAGGTGACGCAAAACTCTTAAAACTCATGGAGTTGATACAAAACTCCTAAAACTTATGGAGTTACTCCAGTGGTTCTTGAGACATTCTTTTACTTGATATGAACTTGTCGCCCAGAAGGTTCACCACAAGGGCTGATTCAAATATGACGTCCAGCATTTTTCAGGATTTTTAGACCTCCTCCCCCCTCTGTCACGCTTTTTCGTATACCTAATACATGGAGTGTCACACTTTCTCAGACCCCCCTCCCCCCTAAAAGATGGACGTCATATTTGAATGACCACAAACGAAGATATTCGTCTGTGGGTTCACCATGTCCTCCCAGGTTGCGAGGTGACGCAAAACCAACTTATAGAGCTACTCCAACAGTTCTTGAAAGATCCTTCCAATTGATTTGAATTGAACTTGAACTCCTAAACTTCTTATTAGGTTCACCACGTGCTTCTTAATTGTATAGTGATGCGAGAAATCACTCTAATTTGATTTGTTCGAATCCACAACCTATTTGATTTTTCGGGGGTCAAAAGTCAGATTTTATGTTCACGTGGTATATGCATGGCTCCTCAGTAGCTCATATTTATTAATTGGGTACAAATATAGCCTTTATTTCAAGACAAGTAGAGTACTTAACTGTTGATTAGATTATTTATTGAGAACATTATTTGAACAACAAAATCATGAAACTGAAGAACTGGATAGTTAACTTCCGAATCTACCCTACATCTAGCGCCATTTCACGCCAATCACTTCTTATCGGCGCATTTCGCAATAAACTCATAGAAATTGGCGCCTCGAACCGCAGCACCGACGAGTAGATCTGGCTGGTTTTGCCCCAGGCCCACCAAATCCGACTGCCGAAAGTCTTCTCAAAATTCGGCTTCAAGTTGCTTCTCGGCACCTTTCGAACCGATCTGCACAAAGATTGACTCATAGGGAAATTTAGAACCGCTTAGTTCTCGCCCGTCGAAATGCTAACCCTTTGGAGCCGGAGGGGTCATATATGACCCCGGCGATGAAACCGAGCATAGCAAACGTGTTCCACACCAGCGAGGTTGCGTCGACAGCGGCAAAAAAAATCGGCTCCAAAAGGTTAAGTTGCTTCCAAGCAATTTAGCGCCACTGAATAGCTCGTAGATCGAGACATTGCTGAAGAAGCCATCTAGTTCAATCATCGGAAGTAGTCTTGCACCGGACACGGTCCCCGTCCAAACAGCGAAAGTATTTTGATAGACCAGCGGTTGATTGATGGGTTAGGCGAGCTTGCTGCAAAGGATGTTTCGTATACGTCGAGTGATAGGCCGCGAACTTCCAGAGCATTGCATCGATGATGTGCAACGCGTGGATGATTTTCTCTTTCAACCTGGAAAACAGAAATTTTATGGGAAAACAATGTGAAGTTTTTTTAGATTGATTATCGGAGAAATAAACTATATTTAAACTTGCCCTGCTACGGTGGCTTACCTTATTGGCGGAAATTTCCTCTTCAATTTCTCCGTATAGAACCGTCCGTGGCGCATAGCCCCTAATTTGCGTCTAACCGGATTTGTCCCGATCGTATCGTAGTAGAACACATTGCCGTTGCTTTTGCTCATAAACACCGTCCGAATGATTCCGCGCTGGTTTTACTAACACATTGCCACGCGTAATTCGACGCACATTTCGTGAACCCATCCGTCGGCAAGGGACGCGTTTTGTGGTCCAAATTCCATTGTCGCCAAAGCGTTTCCTGAACCAGTTGTTTGTCGATCGGTTTTAGCCTCCTCGAACATTGTCCATCAAGCCTCTTAGTCTCTGGATCTGTCGGCAGTCCAAGACCAAGTGTCTCCCTGTTGCAACGGATTATGACAAACTATATATCGCCGACTGCGACTGGAAGGTGGCTTTACAATAGACACTTTTCCGTAGGATTTAGCCAGAATGTATACATCACGTCAGCGTTTACCTGAAAACGAACCTGAATTTTGAACAATAATTTCAATTATTGAAGTAGATTCTCTCGATAAGGAATTCTTACCTTGACAATAGCGTTTCAACCTGGTCGGATCACCGCCACTACCAGCAGCATCAAACACAAGTTCCTACAGTAGCTTCAAAATGATCTGGCAATTTTTCTTTACGAAGAACCCTCCGGTACACATGATCAGATCCGCACCCAAGCGGTCCGTACGCACCCTAACGTATATTTTTCCCGGTGTTCCAGGATTCTATCCCGACCGGTTTGATTTTGGTGTTACAAAGCGGAACTTTTGGTCTGCTGCAAAATGCAAAGCTTACAATGTTTATAAACAGACAAGTTGTTGACAAGTCACTTGACAGTTCGCTCATTTCGCCCGTTCAAGGGGTTAGCCAATGCAAGCAATTACAGAAAACAAGAGGGGCTTGCGAAAGTAGGTGCGACCGAAAAAAACGATTACTGCTCCGTCTGTATCTTCGTTTGTGCTGACAGTGCTGTTAAAAGGCTTGGCCTGCATGACGTTTATATCAATCAAAGCTGATTTCAAGCAAAACAAAAATAAACCCTCGACTGATCCGGAGCAAGACGATTAAATATCCTCGGAAATTTCTTCCGATCAATAGGGTGTTTGAAGCTTGTTATCAGACACTTTAAGCATTGAATTGATACAGAAAATGTATAACTACTTTCTCGATTATATTATTAATGCATCGGATGTTAATCTGTGGAGTATTGTCTATCCGGTTGGAATCAGGACAGACATTCAATCAAAAATTACCATTTCCTTGGACCACAAGTGTCGCATCTGTTTCGCATCTAGTGCGCTGTGTTGCTGACAACAACGGGAAGGATGCGCACTACTTTTAACATGATTCAAAAACGTCACGAGTTGGGTCGCGTCGCGACTTGATTGTGCGAAGTCCGGTTTGGTGGCGGCCCGACAATATCAATCGTTTTATCCACATCCACAGACGAACACCAAAACTAAAGCCTTCAGTACACGCTTTGCCAAATGTGCAAATATTTGGCAAAATTTGACAAATTTATTTGTCATGCGTGTACTGACCAAATAAATTTGCAATAACATTGTTGTGCAAATATTTGCCTAACTTTGTCACGACGAATATTTGATAATATTACAAATTTAGCACTTTTCCAGTAAGGCAATATAGCAAATATTTGGTCATGTTTGCAACTCCGATCAGTACTCGAATGGCAAACATGTGCAAATGTGAGTTTGCCAATTGTTTGTCATACGTGTACTGACCATTGACAAATAATAGCCAAACGGCAAACGTCTGCTAACGTCTGACACGTCAAATAGCTAAATATTTGCGCATATTGGCAAAGCGTGTACTGAAAGCTTAATCGATGAGCGATGAGCCCCATTTTGCCCAACTAACAATCACTCATTTTACAAGCACCTTTACGGCGAATTGATTCAGCATGTTGCTGAATAACATTTGGATAATTTTCAGGCACAACCTTTGTTCGGGTTTTGTTCACACAAATTTGGAGAAACTTTAAAGCATAGTGTTGTGTACCAACTGTACTGTTTGTTGTTAAATGATTTTACAACTATATAGTAAAGCTGTTATTCAGCATAGCAAAAATGATTAAAAATAAATAAAATGCAAAAATTTTCAATTTCCACGAGATTTCATATGATTGGAACTTAATGCTGTGAACAAATATTGTGAAATAATAACTACACATAAATTTACCTAAATCCAGATTCGAACTCGAGACCCGTCGATTGCCAGCCGCATGCCTTCCTATCTGCGCCATCCTAGATATGATGAATGCAGCGCTCAAATCAAAACATAAACTTCCCGTGGTTTAATAACGATCAGACTTCGACTCCTGTTCAGCAGTGGTGAATTAGTACAACATTATGGTTAACGACTGAATAACCGATTACTTCAGCTGTTGTTCAGTAAAAAACACGTGTTTTTCATCATGTACTCTGAGTTGAAGTATGATGAAACGAAAGCGCTTATGTGACTTGTGCAGAACCCATTATACAGATACATGTCCTAATTTGTACATGAACTTAACAAGAAGCAGGAAAAAGTCTTGTTAAACTATGTTGTAAAGGATTTACTGCGAGTCGAATAAAAATCTTATCAAACGCTTGAAAAATGTTTTAAATTATCATTGTTAATACCAATACGAAAAGTTGAACATTGGCTACTTTTTCATTTGAAATAGCATTTGTACAGTAAAGTGTACAGCATAATTTTAGTTCAGCTATAATTACTATTATAAAGCAACAATTCAGCATGCATGCTTGTTTGCAGCTGGCGATTGTTAGTTGGGTGATTATCCTGTTAGGCAGCATCCATTTATTACGTAACGCTAAAATCGACATTTTTCGACCCCCCTCCCCCCTCCGTATCGCTTTTTTGTATGAAAATCCTAAAAATTTTGTATGGGCCGTAACGCTCGGCTGTACTCTCCCCCTCCCCCTAGAGCGTTACGTAATTTGTGGACGGCGCCTTATTGAACCTCGTCAACCTCCCAAACTTCCCTAGCTGCATCTCCTGCAAATCTCTCTCAGCCATCCATAAAACCATTTTATACATTTCGAATGCGGACACTTTGTGCCCGATTTCCGATCTGAACATCGGATCGTCCGGAACATCAACGCTGTACCAACTTGTCTGCTTTTCTTTAAATACGGTGCTGAGCCAACCGATCTGTTGGTTCATCGATGGAGCAGATGGGAAATGTGACGAAATCCACTTAGAAATAACAATCCCGAGGATATCAGATCGAATCTGGGTCAGGCCGTGAAAATCGAAAAAAAATAAACTTCAATGGAAAAAACATCCAGAACAAAAAAAAAGAAGGTGTAAATAACTTTCTTTTTTTGCTTTTTTTCTGACTCTCATTTGACAACTCTTCCACCAGAGACTTGGTACGCAGATTGAAGCTGGCCGTATATCAGCCGAATATTTCGCCAAAATTGGCTTTTAAGCAGATCTATTATAGGATGTAGTTCTGGTAAGCTCTGTTAACATTGCTCTTCATGTGAATATAGAACCAACTTGGTGCCAATTTTTACGGCTTAGTGGTTACTTGGGTAACCTAGAATTTGTAAAAGAAAACCAAATGTGAGTAAAACTTATTCCTAAATATGCTTAAAATTACCATGCAAATAAAATTTCTAGCTTTGAAGCTATGTCAAACGGACCCGCTATCAGGATTGTTCATTTTCCGTCCGAACTGAAAAATCTTCCCCAACAAAAATCTTCAAAGATTTGCGATTGTTTCGAAGCACATGTGGTTGCTATCAAAACAAAGAAACAATGGATCCATCGGACAGCGTCGACAACCTGATCCAGTGCGACCGCTGTGACGGGTACGTACACTATTCGTGTGCTGATGTTGGAGACTCGATTGCCGATCCCGATCGGAGTTTCACCTGTAAGAGGTGCGTCGAGAGCGATGAAGTCGTCACTGTTTCATCCCATCGCACGAGCCGCAGCTCCCAGCGAACGTCGCACAGTAGTAGCAGCTCAGCACGGGTGGTTCTGCGGCTGCAACAGCTTGAGAAGGAGAAGCAAAACCATCTCAGGGAACTCGAAGACGCCGAGAAGTTTCAGCGACTGCGGCGTCAGGTCGAGGAGGATGTCGAGAAGCAACAATTTGCCAAACTAGACTACGTCCCATTATGGCACCAAGTCCGAAGAACGGGTACCGCAGAAGGCAAGAGCAGCCCATACGAGGACCAACGCAGGTATGACGTCACGCGCTGGTGGTGTACGAGTTGCGTCACCTACCGGTTTAGGTTTGTCTACAGAGAGCCAGGTGAGAACTAGCGTTAGTACGTTGCACGTCAGATTGCAACCTGCACCAGAAGTAGGTCAAACCAGCACGCCTTCAATACCAACAATAAAACAAAACGTAGGTAGACAGTCAGGGCATAGACAAAGCCATAAAAATCTAGCCGAGCCAGGAAATCAGTTAGGAGCAGTTCAGGGTCATTTAGCACTAAATCATTCCCTGGGCACTATACCAACATCGGGTGAACCTCCGCCGGGGTTGAATATAATGGGTCAAATACCGTCGTCAAAATCCGCGCAGTTTTGCGAATCAAAACCAGCCGCGATGCAACCGTTTCCCGATCAGAATCAGTTGAGTGTTCCGAAATCGTCCGTCGGTGTGCCCGGTCACAGTAGTGAAGTGAATCGTTTGTTTGTGCCTCCGGTGGGACAACAACAGTACAGTGTGCCCGATCGTCAAGAAGTACAACCACCGTCCGGTCGTGAACAGTGTACAGTGAAAAGTGCTAGAGACCAATCTGTGATTCAGCCTCCCCCCCGGATACGAGAACTTTGCGAGGAAACCAACGGCAGCAACATGGAATCCAGCGTGGCCATCGGTTCCGCATCAAGATTAAGAAGCAATCGGATATCAGCCACCGATCCAATACCAATCAACGTACGGCCAACCGGATTATGCTCTGAATTCTACGAAGTATTATGTTTCCAGTTCAAAACCGAATTAGCGACATTTTTTCTTTTACTTCCGCTGCTTTTGCCTTGCGTTAAACTCTATGTCGGAAGTGGGGCGCTGTATAGAGTACCAGGTGTACAATACAGCGCCCCACTTCCGACATTGTGTTTAACGTAAGGCAAAAGCAGCGGAAGTAAAAGAAAAAATGTCGCTAATTCGGTTTTGAACTGGAAACATAATATTTGTCGTCTACAGGCTATCAGCGAGGGGCTCTCCCGAACTCGTCTAGTTCGGAAACCCTTCCGGTTGTAACCGTAGGTTCCAATTTAGAAGCTTGATGGCTCCTCCACAAGTATTCCTTCCCAAATCCAACCTGCCAGTAAGTTTCTAAAACCCCAAATCCAACCCTGGATAAACACACTGACAGCCTTACTGGTGGCGTAATCACAGTTGTCAGTGAAATGCGCAGGTCAGCTACTAATATAGCACACGTAGTGAGTACTCACACCTGCTACTTATTGACAGCGGTTTGAACCAATGTGGGAGTGGTGCCAACTGTCACGAAACGATCGAGTATCAAACTTCGGTTCGATTCGGACTTGGGACAGGCAAATTAACACATTCAAGGAGAAGGTTGGGGTCTTTCCAGCTGTGACCGCCGTGAGCTGTGAGCACCGATTTGAACTCACGACCCTTATTCGCTAGACAAGTGCTTTACCAACTAAGCTATATATGACCCGGCTACTTAATTGTCATAAGGTTCAATTCTAATCTCATCGATCTATATCATCTTCCCCTAAACCGCAAATATAACCATCTCTGTTGTACATATGTACGAAGAGCGAAAGCGATTTGTTTATTGTTTGAAACTGTTTGCCTATCTCACCTGAGCTGTGGATTTTTTCCCAATTTATCCAATAATTTACCCATCTGTACATATGTACGTTGAGTTATTTGAATTTCATAATTTGACCACACGGATTGGTATTACCGAAAATTTGCACGTAGTTACCCGTCGTATCAAATAGAATGCGAACGACGCGTTTGATCGCCTTCCAGGTATTGCGAATATTTTGTATAGTTTTTCTTTCGTTGCGCAATTTGCGCGCCGGGCAGTTACGCGCAGCTCCACTCCAGTTGCGCGCAGCCAATCAGGAGCAAGAAAGCAGACGACGTCGTTGCGCGCCAAAGTTACACGCAGCACGTTTCCATTGTCTGCGACCAAAACAAACATCGACGCTCGGCCACCGACTGATTGTTGTTGTTGATAACTTGAGTGGAAAGGTAAGTTACCTCATTATGGTCCTTTCAAGATTGTTTTAATGAAATGGAAATAAAACAATATTTTCTGGAATTGTTGCTGATTCGATTGCTTGTGCCAATATTTGTTGCATTCAGTCTTGTACTGATCGCACGCGGTCGAGACCGGTTGGGTATGTTTTAAGTAATGCAAATATGGATACTGCCCATGATATGTGATTCACCCTTGCGCACAACTGACTGACAGATCGGTAGAAGTGTGAAACTATTGTCTATCCGGTTGGATTCAAGACCAACATTCAATCAAAAATTGCAATTTTATTGGTCCACAAGTGTCGCAACTGTTTCGCATCTAGTGCGCTGTGTTGATGATAACACCGAAAAGGATGCGCACTACTTTTGGCATGATTAAAAAACGTCGCGAGTTGGGTCGCGTCGCGACTTGATTGTGCGAAGTCCGGTTTGGTGGCGGCCCGACAATAAAATTTTTCTTGCTAAGCGCAATAGCATTGTTCTTCCTCTACAAGAGGTTGAGGAAGCGTTGCCTGTACGATAGGCAAACAGTTTCAAACAATAAACAAATGGCTTTCGCTCTTCGTACATACAACAGAGATTGTTATACCGTCTACCCCCGTTGGTTTGAACGACACCTCATGCAAACCAACGGGGTTCATTTTTAATTTGAACTTCTAGTAACCCTGTGAGCATCGAAAAACACACTGATAGCAACCCTTTTTGCTATTTTGTTTTGATTCTGCGTTCCGTTTCACCCCGTTCCATGAGCAGAATGACGTTTGAACCATTTTTAGTTTAAACGATGTGCAGATTAGAGGGGGTCAAATTAAAAAGTGTTCAGATTAGATGCGGTCAAACCAACGGGGGTAGACGGTATTTGCGGTTTAGGGGAAGATGATATAGATCGATGAGATTAGAATTGAACCTTATGACAATTAAGTTGCCGGGTCATTAATTGGCTCGGTATTGCGAATATTTTGTATAGTTTTTCTTTCGTTGCGCAATTTGCGCGCCGGGCAGTTACGCGCAGCTCCACTCCAGTTGCGCGCAGCCAATCAGGAGCAAGAAAGCAGACGACGTCGTTGCGCGCCAAAGTTACACGCAGCACGTTTCCATTGTCTGCGACCAAAACAAACATCGACGCTCGGCCACCGACTGATTGTTGTTGTTGATAACTTGAGTGGAAAGGTAAGTTACCTCATTATGGTCCTTTCAAGATTGTTTTAATGAAATGGAAATAAAACAATATTTTCTGGAATTGTTGCTGATTCGATTGCTTGTGCCAATATTTGTTGCATTCAGTCTTGTACTGATCGCACGCGGTCGAGACCGGTTGGGTATGTTTTAAGTAATGCAAATATGGATACTGCCCATGATATGTGATTCACCCTTGCGCACAACTGACTGACAGATCGGTAGAAGTGTGAAACTAAAATTTTTCTTGCTAAGCGCAATAGCTTAGTTGGTAAAGCACTTGTCTAGCGAATAAGGGTCGTGAGTTCAAATCTCACCTGAGCTGTGGATTTTTTCCCAATTTAACCAATAATTTACCTATCTGTACATATGTACGTTGAGCTATTTGAATTTCATAAATTGCTACGAGTTTTATTTTTGCCTATCGCTTGTTGTTTGTGACAATGGGGAAGAAGGAGTGCAAAGAATGCCAAATGGAAGTGAATGATATCGAGCCAGTACGCTGCGGCTTTTGTCATGCTCTCTATCACATCAGTGAACGATGCTGTGGATTTAATTACCGCACCAACCGAGACATTCTGTCCCACACTGAAATAAATTTTGTTGTTGTTTCCACCGAATCCATGGTAAAATTAAGAACTGTACCAACAATTTTCAACCGAATGCAAAATTCTGTTAATTGTACTGAAACATTGTCAATATTACCATGCGTGAAGTACCATTGACTAAAAACATTCTTGATGTTACTATTTTGACATTGTATTTTTGACCATGTTTATCTAAGACGCGCAACATTCAAGTCTACATGGTCGAAATTACAATGCCCAAATAGTAGAACCAAGAATGTTTTTAGTCAACAGTAATACACGCATGGTAATATTGACAATGTTTTAGTACAATTAACAGAATTTTGCATTCGGTTGAGAATTGTTGGTACAGTTCTTAATTCTACCATGGATTCGGTGGAAACGACAACAAAATTTATTTCAGTGCAGGGGAAGTTAATGTTTGTTTGCACCGATTGCCGATCGGAGTTGAACGGTCGAAGTGTGAAATGCTATGTTGAGGACAAGTTGAAAGCCAAAAACATCCCCCCGCCAATGTGGATGCATCTGATAGTTTATCATCCCAAGTGCAGCTGCTCACGGGTGTGGTGGATAAACTTAGCAAGAAAGTCGACGATCTCGCAGCGGCCCCAATTGGAAGTAGACCAAAGCAGTTACTTACACCTTCCCTACGTACTTGGCCCAAACCTGGTGCTAAACGTCCCCGTGTTGAACAATATGGCTCGACAACCTTAGCCATCGACCGCGGAATAAGAAACATCGACCTCAGCGATTTATCAATTAGTTCGATTGTGCCTGCTCCTACACCACCTAAGTTTTGGTTGTATTTATCGAGATTCCAGCCTCTCATCTCCACAGATGATGTGCAGAAAATTGTGGCTCGTTGCCTTGATATTTCTACACCGTGTGACGTGATTCGTTTGGTACCTAAGGGGAAAGATGTTTCGAACATGTCGTTCGTTTCGTTTAAAATTGGTCTCGATCCGTCGTTGCAAGAACGGGCATTGCAGGCGTCAACTTGGCTGGAAGGACTGGCATTCAGAGAATTCGTTGATCAATCAAAAAACTCTCGTCGTCCAACGATCAAGCCCGCGGATTTCAACCAGACACCAGTTTAACGCGCAGTTCATCGGACGGTGGGAACCTTCAGGTTCCCATCACAGACGAGTATTCTTTTCGTATCTCATCCCCTCATACACTCAATCGTCCTACGTTGCAGAAAAACACCACCGCCGATGTGTTTCTCTACTACCAGAATGTCCGAGGTGTACGAACAAAGCTGGACAGTTTGCTCTTGGCTGTTATGGATTCCAATTACGACATCGTCATGTTGACCGAGACTGGACTGGACGACTGCATCGATTCCCTGCAAGTATTTGGTCACGCATTCAACGTTTTTCGCTGCGATCGCAACTTTAGGAATAGCAATAAGACTAGCTTTGGCGGTGTGCTAATAGCAGTTCATCGTCGGTTTTCCAGTACACAAGTCCGCATGCGTCGCGGTGAAGGTATTCGTGGAGGCTGTTGTTGGTCCGAACCGACTTTTGTTGGGTGTTATTTACATCCCGCCTGACCGGAGTTGTGATTCAGATTTGTTAGACGAGCATGTGGATTCCGTTCGAGAGCTTTGTGACTATGCGTCATGTGATGACCACGTGTTAATTTATGGCGACTATAACCAACGTCGTCTTCAGTGGTCGCTGTGCTCTGATGACAACGTACGTTTAGATGGGAATTCATGCGTGACACCCGCAAGCGCTGCTTTGATCGACGGTATGGATTTTTTGAATATGTTCTAAGCAAATTACCATCGAAATCATAACGGTCGAACATTGGATCTTGTATTTCGCTCGTGCAACTGTAAGCCTTTCATATATGTGGCTGCTGTCCCATTGCTGCCAGTTGATCTGCATCATCCTCCACTGGAAATGGTGCTTTCTGTCGAACGTGGCCAAGTGACTAACGAACCGCTTCCTGTTACCGATGAACATGCTCTAGATTTTGGAAAGATCAACTATGACGTCCTTCGCGATTACTTTTCTGCTTTTGACTGGAACTGTTTAAGCACCTGTCAGGATGTCGATGAGATGGCGGTGAATTTTTCTTCCATCGTGCATCAGTGGTTGCAAACCAATGTCCCACTCCAAAGACGTCCGTTTTCGCCTGCCTGGAGTACGCCTTTGCTTCGGAAACTGAAACGTGAGAAAAATGCTAGTCAACGAAAACATCGCATCGCACAATCGTCCGAGAGCAAACGAAAGTTTCAACGGGCCAGTAATGAGTATCGTAGTTTGAATTCTGCATTGTACAAAGCGCACGTCATGAGAGTGCAAACTAACCTCCGACTGAATCCGAAACGCTTTTGGAAGTTTGTAAACAGTAAAAGGAAATATTCGACTATTCCTATCAATATGATGTTTGACGGTGTGGAGACAAAATCTACCGCTGAAAGCTGCGAACTTTTTGCCAACTTTTTTGCATCTGTGTTTGACCAAGCTCCTGCCTCCGAAATTGAATCTGAGACTGCATCCTCGAGCGTACCATTCGATTTCATCGAACTACAGAAAACTACCAGAAGGATCGAAGGTGGGCTTTAAACTGGCCTGTTGTGGCGAAGCGATGAAACTTCCCTTCCAAATAGCTACAGTATGGCAACCCGTAGAATGAAAGCCCTGGAGCGCAAGCTGGCGAAAGATGAGCAACTACGAGAGAAAGTCACGGAACTGATTCAGGAGTATGTTGCCAAAGGGTACGCCCATCGAATTACTGCCTCCGAGCTGGAATCGTCAGAACCCGGACGAGTATGGTACTTGCCACTCGGGGTAGTGAGGAATCCACGCAAACCGGGAAAAATCCGTCTCATTTGGGACGCCGCAGCACGATCAGAAGGTGTTTCTTTCAACGACCTGATGCTGAAAGGGCCGGACCTCCCAAGTAACCACTAAGCCCTGTCGTAAGCTGTCTAAAGGTCATAAAAAAGCTTTTCCGTGTCAATAGGCTCTATAGAAAATTTTCAAATGTTCTCAGGCATTATAAATAGTAAGCACTGAAATAAGCCGTATATTAGTATATGACGCTATGCTATAGTGCTTGTAAACCCAGTGTCTATGAGCCGAATAAGAAGCCTGACAGTGCTGTTAAAAGGCTTGGCCTGCATGACGTTTATATCAATCAAAGCTGATTTCAAGCAAAACAAAAATAAACCCTCGACTGATCCGGAGCAAGACGATCAAATATCCTCGGAAATTTCTTCCGATCAATAGGGTGTTTGAAGCTTGTTATCAGACACTTTAAGCATTGAATTGATACAGAAAATGTATAACTACTTTCTCGATTATATTATTAATGCATCGGATGTTAATCTGTGGAGTATCTATCGTTTTATCCACATCCACAGACGAACACCAAAACTAATCGATGAGCGATGAGCCCCATTTTGATTATCCTGTTATTGAACCTCGTCAACCTCCCAAACTTCCCTAGCTGCATCTCCTGCAAATCTCTCTCAGCCATCCATAAAACCATTTTATACATTTCGAATGCGGACACTTTGTGCCCGATTTCCGATCTGAACATCGGATCGTCCGGAACATCAACGCTGTACCAACTTGTCTGCTTTTCTTTAAATACGGTGCTGAGCCAACCGATCTGTTGGTTCATCGATAGAGCAGATAGGAAATGTGACGAAATCCACTTAGAAATAACAATCCCGACGATATCAGATTGAATCTGGGTCAGGCCGTAAAAATCGAAAAAAAAAATAAACTTCAATGGAAAAAACATCCAGAACAAAAAAAAGAAGGTAAATAACTTTCTTTTTTTTTGCTTTTTTTCTGACTCTCATTTGACAACTCTTCCACCAGAGACTTGGTACGCAGATTGAAGCTGGCCGTATATCAGCCGAATATTTCGCCAAAATTGGCTTTTAAGCAGATCTATTATACACGCTAACCCTCGGTTACCCAGATTGGTGTCAAAGCGACCCAGATTGAGCAAAACTGCAGTTACTCTAATCTGAGTAAACGCACCTTTACTCAAATCTGGGTTACCGATGTTGGTTGCAAAATCTGGGTAACCGGTACCCAGCTCCTCCGGAACCTTGATTTTGTTAATTTATTTCCAATTTAGATTTTTGATAAAAAGCTCCTAATTCCCATGTGCTTTTCACTTGCCTGATGCAGGAAAACAGTTCCCTGGAAGAATTTCACTGTTTTCCCGTCATTTATTGCGAATATTTTGTATAGTTTTTCTTTCGTTGCGCAATTTTCGCGCCGGGCAGTTACGCGCAGCTCCACTCCAGTTGCGCGCAGCCAATCAGGAGCAAGAAAGCAGACGACGTCGTTGCGCGCCAAAGTTACACGCAGCACGTTTCCATTGTCTGCGACCAAAACAAACATCGACGCTCGGCCACCGACTGATTGTTGTTGTTGATAACTTGAGTGGAAAGGTAAGTTACCTCATTATGGTCCTTTCAAGATTGTTTTAATGAAATGGAAATAAAACAATATTTTCTGGAATTGTTGCTGATTCGATTGCTTGTGCCAATATTTGTTGCATTCAGTCTTGTACTGATCGCACGCGGTCGAGACCGGTTGGGTATGTTTTAAGTAATGCAAATATGGATACTGCCCATGATATGTGATTCACCCTTGCGCACAACTGACTGACAGATCGGTAGAAGTGTGAAACTAAAATTTTTCTTGCTAAGCGCAATATCCTCATATTTTCGGTGGAAACATCCACTGATCGCTGCCATATTCTCAAGCCGGGAAGTGACAAAGTGCCGATTACCCAGATCTTTACCCAGATTCAACCAATCTGGGTTTTCGGATTACCCGGATTCTGACAACTGCTAACAACATGAAAATCCGGATAGAATCGACCCAGGCGATGGGTAGTTTCAGGTTAGCGTGTAGGATGTAGTTCTGGTAAGCTCTGTTAACATTGCTCTTCATGCCCCAGGTTGGAACTGGATCAAAAAGAAAAACGGCATAAGTTTCAACTGTTAATGCAATCAGAGACTACTCAGACTTAGACGTGGGCGATCCAATATGAAGGGTTATTCAAAACGCTCTGGAGAATTCCCAAAGCGCATTCTCATAATGCTAGTAAGCCTAAGATGCCATTATCAGGAGGAAAATGACAAGATAATATAACATTATATGGTTCATGTAATGTAAACCAATACAAGATAACAAAAGAGAACCATTTAATTAAATGTATAACCAGTAGTGAAACTACAATTGAAAACAATATATTTACGGTACATTTTATTGTTTGAAACCATATGTGTACCATACAATATACGGTTTTTTAAAACCCACGTATCAGTATTTAAAACAATTCATTTACATTATAATATATGGTTTTGCAAAAAAATATATATGGAGAAAAATATTTTTTTATATTGTTACGATACTTAACCACCCGTATAGTATATTGTAAAAATCTTATTTACAATTTACTGTATTGGGTTCTACATTACATTTTATTGTTTTTGCATTTTTATTTTTACAGTGGTGTCTATTGTAAAAATATGGTTTTAAATAGTACTGTTACAATACAACGTTCGGTTTTTCTACTGTATTTTTTATTCGGGTAATGATGCGCAACAGAAAAAATAGAATCAAATCTGGCGTTCGATTTGAATAGGTCGAATCTACATAGGAATCATACACGCTAAGATCAGTTTACCTATTTTTCTAAAATATGGGTAAATTTTATTCAAATTTGCGTAAACTTTACGCAAATATGGGTAAATAAAACTCATATTTCGCATTTATAGGTAATATATTAACCCATATTTGGGTTACAATTACTCATATTTGTGTCCACATTACCCATATTTGAGTTCTCGTTACCTATATTTGAGTATCATTTACGCATATTTGCGGTTGTGCACTTTTTGGAAAAAAGGTAAACTGAGCTTAGCGTGTAGCAAACATACGACCTATTCAAATCGAACGCCTGAAATTTACTTCGCAGCTGCAACTTCGCATGTGCTTCTACACGCAAAAAAATGTTGCGGTTGAAAATACTATCTTAGGGGTTTAAATTAACCGCAATGTACCTACGTTTTTCAGCAGACAATATGATGCGATTATCCTTACCAAATTTGCAGTCATTTTTACCATATTCAAAATTTTGTGCTTTGCGGTATTTTTTACCATGTTTGCAGTGTACACATTTTACTATAGACATAGTTAAGTTAACGAATATTGCGCTTACTAATTATACCGCAATCATGGTAAATTTAACCAAGTTCAATAATCATTATACTACGGTGTTCTTCGATATATGGTAAAGTAAACGAAATGATCTAGTTATTGAAATAGAGACCAAATGCCTTCTAATTAGCTTATTCGTTTGATCTTGGTGTATACAATTTTACTAAATGAATATGCTAAATTTGTACATTTGATCCCTATTTCAACAACTAGAGCATCTAACTATTATAAAAAAGCAAATTAGCACATGCAGATTATTTATTTAAAAAAAAGGACAAACTGGCCTAGTCGAATGGCATTGTGTTTTTATGCATAACCGAATCCGGAAGAACATCTCTAAACCGCAATCAATCGCAATCGTAGCTTGCTTCAAAAATATCCAGGAAAGGAGGATCGGGAGGTATCCCGTTTCCACTCGCCGAAAGTTCTCCGATGTATTATTACTTTTGATGAGCAGTTCTGTAAACAGAATTTCACTTTAGTTTTCGACTTTACTGTTAATTATGGTATAAGCTCTTACCTCAAATACGAGCAAACCCGGAATGAAGAGAAAGAGACTCCGGATCTAGTTTGTGCTGTCTTCCTGCAAGCTAAAACTGTCTTTCTGCTGTCTCCTGCAAGCAAATAGGAAAAGGTTTTCAATGTTTTTCAGCTGCTTCCCATCAAATATGTTAACCTACCTGCATGCCTGCATGTACCCGAGTATGTGACATGTCCACCTTGTTTCTCACTTAATTAGATTAATGTTTTTTATTTAAATTTAACAAAACAAAACTCAAAATACGCAATGCAAAACGTTTCATGGCATCTTCATTTCAACAATATGGCCGACAATTATTCCTTCACCAGGTGCACTTGTTATTACCATGATTGTAGTAAATTCGCACAGCAAACATAGTCAGCTGAAAAATGTCGGTACAACACGCTTGAGTTGACAATAATCATGGTAATAAAAGATGCATAATGGTAGAATTGTTCAACGTCAGTAACTCGCAAGGTGAATTCCACCAGGAACACGGTATATTTTACCACAAAAAGCGTAGTATGTTTAACTACAAAATGTAGTCAGCCCCACTTTCGCATTTTTGTAGGAGGCATAGTATTTTTTACAATAATTCGGTTCTTTTGACCTAATTTGCTGTTATTTTCATTATAATGAGTCATAGTAAATTTGAAAACAGTTTTGTGGTCATATATACTGGTCAATTTTGTTCCGTGTAGCGACGACTTCGATTTGGTGGTGCGACGACTAAGTACACTGAAAAAAAGGACATAGTAATTATGACCGGATCGAGGGTCAAATTAAAACACTTTTACTACAGTAGACGTTCGATAACTGCAACATGTTTACGTTTCACTTAGCGAACGAAATTCGGTAACTGCAACGACTGACAGATGTCAACAAGTTGTCAAACGACAAAAAATAACCGTGAACGTGATCCGACTGTTCATTTGGGCTAACATGGCGCACCATTTTGACGTTTGGCGGTGCGATAACTGCAAATTTGTTGCACTTACCGGACTTGCAGTTAAAAAGCATTGCAGTTAAACCGTTTGCACCGACCGAACGTCTACTGTACTTGATTTTGGTAGACCATGATTCCTTCTTGAAATTACCATGTGCGGGGTTAAATTTACCATGTCGCTTTATGTTTACATTTTATGGTAACTTGGAATCTGTTTTCATGGTTCATTTTACCATGTGTGTGAAAAGCAGCATAGTTCACATAACCATCGTTATATGGTTTAGATTACCATGCGCATGGTTCGACGTGCAGTGCCCCCTTTTTGTTTACATTCTAAAAAAATCACAAAAAATACATTTTCATCGATCTTTAATTGATTTTATTTTAGGTTTCATTGCATTTAATCAAATTAAAAGAAAAGAAAAAAAAACAAAACCATTTGGACATCTGGTTGAATGAACATCTTCTTTTGAATACCTGGTGAGGCATTGGTAGAACGTGGAACTATGAACCCGGTGCTCAAGTCATTTCCAGACTCTGGAGTTTCGCGATGATGCTCAGCTGTGATAAGGTGATGTTTCCTGGACTTTCGGCAGCCTTGACTAGGAACTTATGATTGAGGAACTTCAGGAATGTGATTGAGAGCAGAATAACCGGTGAAGGAACGTTAGACATCCGGAATCCTAGTGCCTTGCTCATCGGTGCTGGAAGTGGCCTACTGAGTGTCACTACTTCCTCACTTCATCCATCTCCTAATCCGTATTTCCCCCTTCAGTCGTCTTCCACAGTTGTGGGCGCCATTTCCTCTTGTTTTCCCGAAGTTTTCTTAGGCCTCTATCATGGGCATAATATGCTACGAAATGCTCACAAGTTATATTAGTACTTCTTTACATCCAATAAAATTCTGTTCGTCCAAGACACAGGTGGATCGATTCCGGTGACACGCGATTATTGTCCTGCTGGGAAATAAAATGGATTGATTCAGGAACCGTCTTTCATCGGCTGGATCTGTGAACACAGGTCATTGGAGAGCCTGATAAACGGAATCGGTTAGCGTTATTTAATTTAATTGAAATTGTTTCTGAATGACCACACTTACCTTATTGTGCACACTTTACAACAAATTGAATCCAAAATTATGCACATTGCCAAAAAATATGGATACGTTATTTGCTGTTACCTTAAGATTTTGACAATGGGTATTTGCCTATAGGCTAACACGATTGGCCGTGTGAACTTATAAAAATATTTTCATAACCAAGAATGTTGCCTGTTCATGTTTACCATGAAAATAGTTGTGCTGTCCAATTATATAGTAAAATTTGCATCACAAACATAGTTGACTTGAGCGGTACAAATAGTGAATGTGACTATGTAGTAGGTTGACAAATGCATAGTAGTCATCCCCAGATGCTGGTGTTTGATACAATATTTATAGTTATGGTAACTAAAATGTGGCATGGTAAAAATAAAAATGGATGGATAGTTCCGATTACTATGATATTTTTTTCAGTAAAAAAGGACATGGTAATTTTGACTGTATCGAGGGTGAAATTAAGACAACTTTACTACTTGATTTTGGTAGACCATGATTCGTACTTAAACTTACCATGGAGAGGGTTCGATTTACCATGCCTGTTTTTGTTTATGTTTCGTGGTTATTTTCGACCATATATTTTAGTGTCTTTTACTATGTGCATTAATAATCAGCATAGTAATTGCTACCATCCCAATTTGTGTTTTTAGTATTTTTAACCATTCGTGTGGTTGGATTCTGGTATCGGTAGTTTCGGTTGGTTTTATTTATGAATTTCGTCAAAAAAATAATAACAAAATTGATGTTTTATTCAACATAAACATAATAAATACATGAATATTCGGACACATATGAAATATCAGTACTCCTTGCATGGATTAAAAAATCAATCTGCTTCGGTTCTCGCTTTAGTTCGCCATGGCTGCATCATTAGACCGAACACCGGAACGTCGGAGGGGCTTCTACGGATGTTGCATTTTTGAGCCGGACCGGTCCGAGATTACTGGAATACCACCACGTAAAACAAGCAGCTTTACGCGCTAGATTGGCGAGTTCTGTTATTGTAAATAACGCTTGTTTTCACTCTCGCTGGTGCACCATAAACTAATCCAACTGATGTGTTTTCAGCAAATTTAGTAACCTGGAAGAATAGTTTAGGTTAGGGCGTTCGAACCATCCAATTTTCCGTCGTTCTCAACTCACATTTTGCATATTGATGCTGGATATCGAAATTAGCATCCACAGCAACTTGTCCTGGCATGCACACTATACCCGAGCCGACATCTTCTCCTCGATCTCCTCCCGGATTTATCATGCAAGTGTAGCCTGCTAAACTTCCGGCAATGGAACCAATGTTAAACTCCAGATCGTTCTGGTTTCCTGTACATCCGGCACTCAATAGACGCAAAATCCAACAAATTTTCAACCCATATATGCAAACAGTTAAATTAAACTTTAAATTATTAAAATCTGTGGATATTTCGGAAGCGAAACAAAATTTGTCAAAAGTTGAGTTCAAGCAGCCAAAACTGTTGACAATCCTTATATTTAAAGTTACTATCAACATAGTGGGGAATAATATAAAAATGGTCAAATATAACAGAAGTAAATCATTCAACTTAACTATTTTCCATAGTTATAGTTACTATGCGACGAAACGTCAAAGCATGGTAATCGTTGCCATGACAAAATTAATAGATGAATTAACTATTTTTGAGTATGGTGAAAATAAATACGGCTGCATCGTTGCCCATACTATATTATTTTTCTCAGTGTATGAAGAGCAATGTTAACAGAGCTTACCAGAACTACATCCTATAATAGATCTGCTTAAAAGCCAATTTTGGCGAAATATTCGGCTGATATACGGCCAGCTTCAATCTGCGTACCAAGTCTCTGGTGGAAGAGTTGTCAAATGAGAGTCAGGAAAAAAGCAAAAAAAAGAAAGTTATTTACACCTTCTTTTTTTTTTTGTTCTGGATGTTTTTTCCATTGAAGTTTTTTTTTCGATTTTTACGGCCTGACCCAGATTCGATCTGATATCCTCGGGATTGTTATTTCTAAGTGGATTTCGTCACATTTCCCATCTGCTCCATCGATGAACCAACAGATCGGTTGGCTCAGCACCGTATTTAAAGAAAAGCAGACAAGTTGGTACAGCGTTGATGTTCCGGACGATCCGATGTTCAGATCGGAAATCGGGCACAAAGTGTCCGCATTCGAAATGTATAAAATGGTTTTATGGATGGCTGAGAGAGATTTGCAGGAGATGCAGCTAGGGAAGTTTGGGAGGTTGACGAGGTTCAATAACAGGATAATCAAAATGGGGCTCATCGCTCATCGATTAGTTTTGGTGTTCATCTGTGGATGTGGATAAAACGATAGATACTCCACAGATTAACATCCGATGCATTAATAATATATTCGAGAAAGTAGTTATACATTTGGGGCTGTCCATTAATTACGTAAGGGTTTATGGGGGGAGGGGGAGTTTGAAAAATCTTACGCGCCATACAAAAATTTTTGGGTTCTCATACAAAAAATCTTACAAGGGGGGGGGGGAGGGGGTGTCGAAAAATCGCTAAAATTCCCTTACGTAATTAATGGACAGCCCCTTTTCTGTATCAATTCAATGCTTAAAGTGTCTGATAACAAGCTTCAAACACCCTATTGATCGGAAGAAATTTCCGAGGATATTTGATCGTCTTGCTCCGGATCAGTCGAGGGTTTATTTTTGTTTTGCTTGAAATCAGCTTTGATTGATATAAACGTCATGCAGACCAAGCCTTTTAACAGCACTGTCAGGCTTCTTATTCGGCTCATAGACACTGGGTTTACAAGCACTATAGCATAGCGTCATATACTAATATACGGCTTATTTCAGTGCTTACTATTTATAATGCCTGAGAACATTTGAAAATTTTCTATAGAGCCTATTGACACGGAAAAGCTTTTTTATGACCTTTAGACAGCTTACGACAGGGCTTAGTGGTTACTTGGGTTAGGTATAGGAAAATAGCGTGACAGAGGGTGGATGGAGGGAAGGGGTCTAGAAATCCCAAAAAACGATGAACGTAATAAATGAATCTTCCCTTCCGTGATATGGATGAAGATGTGTTAAAGGTGCGACACATATGTGCATCAGGAAATATCCCTGTTTTTTTTCAAATTGTTCACTATTTGGAATTTCTCCTTCATACATATAAACCTATATTGCATGTGTCTTGGCATGTGTTCATGGGAGAACATATGGCAATGGAGGTTTGCTCATTTGTTTGCAATATGAGAGTTCGATCGATTGCTTGTATTGTCAATTATTTCAATCTTAATATGAAAGGGTAAAGGTTCTATACAATGTGTGATAATTTGCGTGCATGGGGTATCTTATGGGCGTATGGCATATGTACGCCAAAAATATCCCTGTATTGCATATTGTTCATAATGGTGTATTTATGGACCTTTTTTTCGCTTTTGGTGCTCAAATTCTCTCTAAAAGTTAGTGTGTTGGTGAGCCAACTACTGATATAGAACCCTACAGAGCGGTCTGACTGAAGTTGATCATTCTTTTGATCCTGGACGTCATTCGTTGTGGTTCGATATTTCTAGCTTAGCGGTGATTTTATTTGAAAACATGGTTGAGCTTTCAGGTAAGCCCTCTGGTAGTTTCGTGCAGCATTCGGGGAATTCTTCGAATGCATTTACTGGACGTGCTGAAGAAGAAACTGGACATAAACTTCCGAGTGCGGAGCCATCGACCACAAATAGTGGTGATCCTGGTTTTGCCACGATAGTGAAAGGCAAAAATTATGCGAGAAACCAGAGAAAGAAGCAAAACCGCAAAACTGCTTTGATCGGTAAAACTTCTATCTCTGGGGAAGCAAACAGTTCTAAACCTTCATTGCGTTTGCAAATTAGGCTTGAAAAAGGCTATTTTACGAATGCGCTGAAGGATGAACTAATGAAGGGTTTGAACACTCTTTTATATCAAACGCCGCCTAATTCATTCATCCCAACATTCCTCGGCTCAGATACGGCAAAATCTGGTTTTCTCCGGAAAATCAAGAAAGCTATGACTGGCTGAAACAGAGCTTGTTGTTGATCAATGAGAAGGCGGTGGTTGATTTCAAGTTCGCGATTGAACAATACGATCTTCACCGAAACAGCATTTGCTTGTGCATTCCTTGGAATGTGTCCGAAGATTTGAAACGGAACGATGTATTAAACCGTTTAGTTTTTTCAAAATCCCAATATTCTGGCGAACTTCTGGGGGATCAATAAAGTCATACCGAGTGAAAAAGGACATCACCTGTTCTTTTTTAACATTGGTGATGATTCGTTGGTCCTTCTCAAAAAACAAAACTTTTTGGTAAACTATGGTTTCCAGAAAGTTTTTGTTCGTATTTTATCGAATAAAACAGAATATAATACTCGAAATGGCGCATCGTCTTCTACTGTGGTAGATAATGTGATGTCATCATAGAGTGTTGAGATTTGTTTATGAATCATTTTCAGTATCCCTTCGGGGGTGCAGAAGTGAATCATTCTGGAAGGATTAAACGCGATTTTCACTTCGATTGTTGTGTTCGAATCCTTGTTTATTTTAACAAGTAACTCTTCGGGGGTGCTTGTATGAATTTAATCATCCCTTTCCCACTTCCCCTTCCTTTCTCCAAAATCCCTTTTTCCCTCAGGTAAGTGATGATCGGCTATGACGTGTGAGGCACAAATCTCCCATTTAAAGGAGAACGTGCCGCCTGAGCCAATATTCTGATACCTGATACCTGAAGTGCAATAAATACATTAAGTGTTTATACCCAATAATAGAAATAATAATAATAGAAAATCAAAACTTTGTCGCAAAAACAAATTTTTGATTTATAAACAAATTTTTACCATGTTGTACGCTGTCCCAATATGGTCAAGCTGTGGTATTGACCAGAAAGAAGCAACTTCAGAGGATTCAAAATAAAATTTTGAAAATGATTCTGAAGTTGCCTCCCTGGTATCCACTTATCCGCGAGCGATAATGGCGGCGGCGGGCACAAATAACCGATTCGAATTTTGACGTTTCTTGGGGATCGTAATCGGTTGGCGCCATCGAACGGTGGGTAAAGCGGTGAGGAGGAGAATGAAACTGTTTTGACTTTCCCCCAAGAAACGTCAAAATCCGAACCGATTGGTTATGCCTACCGCCGCCATTGCCGCTCGTGGATAAGTGGATAGCACTAATGAGTTGCATCAAATCTATATATATAAAAATGAGTTTGAAGTTTCTTTGAGGCAACAAAACTCAAGAACGGCTGAACCGATCAGCATGACTCTTGCACGGTTCGGTTCGTATTCGTGGTGGCTGTGTTTATATGTACAAAAAGTTACAAAAATGAACTGAGAAAGTAGAAATATTAACAAATTACTGAGATTTGTGCGAACTGGGTACAAAGTCAACATGACCGCAATAAAATCAATCTAGAGTGCTGTGCTGCTATAACCTCAACAGCTGTCAAACCACCACATCTGGCAAGACAAAGTTTGCCGGGACAGCTAGTTTCTAATATTGAAACATTGGAACAGATGTCAACTAAAATCATTTCAAACTTTTGTCAAAAATCGTTGCAGTCTTCTATTGCTACGATTAGTTCTTTGTATAATTAGTTTAAGTTAGGTTAGGGTTAGGAAAAGTTAAAAAATGTATTTCTGACACGCAAAGCCTGCAAAAAATCTTAACTGCTACAGCAAATGAAATGTAATACAGTCATGACCCGCTGGTTGGGGGCTTAATAGTTGGGTGGCTTTTTAGTTGGGGATCCGTTAGTTGAGCTGTCAGCCAACTAAAAAGCCCCTGGATGTCATGATTCAATGTCAAACTGAAAATGACAACCAATCTATAATTCCGAGGGGCGAGCTTATGAGTTTTTGGTTTCTTAAACTTTACAAATAATCGAGAAGAATTTCTATTTCATATTTCTTAAAAAAACACAATATGTTCAATTACTTCGAAACAAATGCAAAACATCGACAATCTTTATTTTGTGCTTGCATTTTGGTCCGGGTGGTTTCATAAACATCTATATTTTCACTTCACCGACTAAAAATGGGTGAAAATAATTATTTCTCGTGTTGGCCATATATGTATCTTGCAAAACGTATCAGTTTTGCTCTAAATGTAACATAAATTGAAAAATATTACTTTTTACTTCCAACTCAAACATGATTTAAAAAAAAAAACAATGCGCACGCCCCTTGTGCTGCTGTCACTTCACCCAACTAGCGAATCGAATTCGTTGGTTGGGTGGAGGTTGTGGCTCAACGAGCGGGTTTCGACTTTGATTTACACGCGTGCCGCTGTCCGATCACTTTTGCAATTTTTTCAACGCCTTGCCACGCCCAGACCTGTGAACGAAAACATTTCATACTTTGTATACACAAAATTCAGCATATTCGTAGTTCCGTGTCAAAAATTGAGCTCAATCCACCAAAGCAAACCATATATAACTATAGTTACAGCATCTCAAACTTGGCCATTTTGTATGAAAATCGGCGTTTGTCCGATCAATTATGCACCACAGTGTACACATAAAATTACTAAAGGTGTTCTTCCTTTAATCCAAACAGGCTCTAATATATCTTATTAGAGATATCTTTGAAAACAGAAGTAGAAAATCTAAGGATATCAAAACTAAAACTTGATGACATTGATGTAAAAAAATAGCATTTTTTCGAGAAAAATCCAAAAAGTGTCAATCTAGGATATTTTTTTATCAACGTTCAAAAAGTACTTATGTTTTAATAACTTCTGAAGCATTAATATATTGTTGATAAACGTTCAAAATTTCATTCAATTTGGTACACAGGTGTCGGAGATATGACAGTTCAAAAATTAGTTGTCTAAAAAATAGTGTTTTACAAGAACGGTTCTAGCTTCGCGAAATACTAACCAAGCGAGCTCAAATTTGTACCAATTATGCACATGTAATAGGTTGACATACAGTGAAAATTTGAAAATTTTTTATTCACTCAATGAAAAGTTGAGATCAACATGCTGCAACTTTTTTGTGAGAAAAAAAAAAGTTGCCTATCCCAAACATTTTGGCCATCCCCTGTAAATATCCATTAGCGTGGGTAGGCTAATCCAATCATGAACAAATTCCGCACAGTTGTTTGGGGCCTCAAAGGGCACCTTAAATTTGATTTGATTGAATCTAATCATTTTCAAATTTTCCCATACAACGTTGACCCACCCTATGGATATTAGGCCTTTAGCTTTGGCCAAATGTTGATGAAAATCAAAAACAGTTCGGTCCAAGTTCTTTGGAAGTTAAACTCCCCTGAAGGTGTGCCTTTAAATTACGCCTCAAAAATACTACTTTTTTAATATCCTACATTTAGGTGTAGGCCTTTTATTGTTGTTTGGTTTGACCTTGCTGAAACTTCTACGCCCCATTAAAAGCGTCGTTTATGGACTCATTTTATTGTTTTAAATTACAAAATTAAAAAAAAAAGGATCAAAATATTTAAAATGTTCTGAACAGGTGTTAGCATTAGCATTAGCATTAAGCGAGTCGCACAAATTCGTAGGTGGTACAGTCCTAGACCGCTGTTATGAGGGTTGCCTCCTTCCCGTCTGAACCAAAGCACAAAGATTTGGGACTAATCTCTGACTCTTGGACAAGACTGACGCAATACTCCAATGGTCGAGCACTGTCCTGGCCACGTCCTTGCGACTGCTGAGGAATGGGAAAGGATGGTTAGTTTTGGACACCTATGAAAAATGTAGACAACTCTACGATCTCTCAGGCCTAGGTGTCACGGGAATTTGGGCGTTGTTAGTGGAAGGGTAAACTCCATAGGATACGCTTGGTTAACGTTCAGGCACACCATTGTTAGACTGCTTCGAATCAGTTGTCTACCCAATTCATCCTCGTCATCTTGTTGGCATTTGGTCGAATTACTAGATTCTTCGGTTGATAATCTGAAATATAAAATAATATTAACATCGTACGTCAAATAAGCTACAAATTAGTGATACGCTCGCCACAGTTACATATTTTAAAAATATTATTTATATCGTACGATACATTTACCTGAATCATTCTGAAATAAAAAAAAAAAAATTATAAAAATTAGCAGTACATTGAAACACAAATACTACAAAACACAAAAAAAGAGCATCAAACTTTGATCTTGGAATATTTAAAAATACGGTAAATATCAAGATCAAAATTTGATTTGGTAGATCTTACACCGCAACGCACCATTCTAAGGTGATCTACCCACGTTACGGGGGATTTAAAATGTTCTGAACAGGTGTACCGACAATTGCCTTATTATAAAAGATCTTTTTAAAGCGATTTAAACAAGGTTCAAATTAGTCATAACCTAATAATAAAAGAAGTGCATAAAAAAATACTATGATACCGTGAGAAACAAAAAAACGTTTGTTAGTTAGAGCAGAAAAGTACAACCATAGAATCCCTGCTATATAGTTTTTATTTTTTCATTCACCATCATGCTCCCAATTTAAATGCTGTGTATCATTTTCATCGGAGTAGATCGAATAATCGATACCGACAAAACCGGGACTTGCGCGCCACGTTAAGTAGTTAAAACGCTTCTTTCGTGAAGAGCGCCTTGAATTGAACACAGCTCAGCGGGAGCCTCTCCTTTCGTTCTTCTTTCATTTAGAGACCTTAGCTTACAACTGGCGCGGCCGAGTTGTCCAGTCGTGAACCGAAAGCCACCGAAGAAGGTTGCATGGATTCTCAAGGCCAATAGAGACAGTGTTCGAATACAAGAAGAATCCGATAAGGAAAGTGTTCCGGAAGAAATTTAAACGGAGTGATCAACGCACATGCTGAAGGTTAGATAACTGTGAATTGTTAAAAAAAAAGTGATACAAATGGGGAAATCCGTTATGGATAAAAGGTGAACTGTGTCATCTTCATGATTTGATTGTGTATTTCTTGTTCATTGGAAAACAATGCGTGCAGAAGTAGAACAGAAACATGTTTAATAATTTGAATGACTTCAAATATCTTTGCATCGTGTAATAATTAGAAAAAAAATTGAAAAGTTGGCGCGCTGAAATGGGACAAGCTGATTAGTTTCCATGGTTGCTTTGTCTGGATTTTCTAGCACTATGATCATATATAAAGAAAAGCAGTTGGATACTAGCGCGCGGTGCATCACACTTAAGCCAATTGAATATGGGCAACACAAAAACGGTAGCTTCGCGAAAAGAAACCGTTACTTTTGTAAAGTACGGTTTTCTTTTGTGGCCGCGCGTACATTTTTTTTTACTTTTCATTCCCGACGTATCGATTTTGAAAAGAGCGAAATGGAGACGCTTTCCCACAAGCGACCCGTGCTTACAGAGGTATGCATTAATTAAGATCCCAAAATGAATTGGCGTAGCGTCAACGTCACGTTATAATGTGCCTACCGTAGAATGTAGCACAAAATTATCATATTGTTCCGGAAAAGACTGGGCGAAGGTGAAGACGAAAGAGACAATCTTCGCAAAAGTCAATTTAAATTCCAGATTCAAGGCGTTAATAAGCCATAGCTTTTACTTTCTCGCACGATGATCGAATCAATCGAATTCGAAATTTATTTGATAAATTGCTCAAAAACCACTTTCTATTTTGCGAATAGCCATTGATAAAATATGTTTCTAACGGTAACAATTCTCATCAATTAACCGATGTTTTGGTTTTCAGTGAATCAAGAGTTAATTGGAAAATAATAACGCGTTTTTTTCGAAACTGGGAACTCATCTCTTGTTGTCTTGTGTATGCATTTTCCATTAAAGGTAATAAATAAATGGTACACACCCAAATGTTTATTTTTCTCAGTACCGTTGAACGCCTTCAGGTGTATATATGCACTTCAGTATAAGTGGGTTGTGTTCATGAAAGGCTACATTAGTTCTTGACATATTTAACCGATTTTACTCCTAAATTATTTGAAGCATATCGGTGTAGGAAAACATACACAGCAAGCATCGTTAATGCTGAATAGCTAAAGAATCGCCAATAATAAACGCATAAGAAATCATACGGACACGTTGAAATCCCCAACAAAAAACAGGTGACGAACTCGTATCTCAAGGTTGTTGTTCAGTGTCACCTGATAGACAGTGAACATGAATAAAATTTTCCATCGGAAAATAGGTCAAGTAAGATGACTGCAATAAATTCATTTAGAAATGAAAGCTGTAGAGGCCGCATATGTTTCGATTCATCAAAATTGCATGCACGTGATTCATATAAGTGGCATACACACATCCGTGTAAGGTGAACCATCCATCGGGTCAACACCATTTTGGCGGTCAACGCTTTCGGTATCACATCGGATCGTTTGATCTTCACTTTCACTCCTGCCTGATGTGATGTATGGATTGGAGTTGCTTCGTAAAAAATCATCAAAATATATGTAACGCTTCTATCGACACCTGTAACGATCGCTACTGCAGCGCATCACAATGTGTAAACACTGAGGAAATGTTTTACGAACAGAGAAAAGGCGTGATTTATCGGTGCGTTATGAAGCTAATTGTGTTTGTAATTCAAAGCATTGTTTAACATGGAATGGAATTTCCGTTTTCTGCTTTTCAATGCTCAAGCGATTGAAGAGAATTCATTTAAATAAAAAGTAAAACAAAACATCATTTAGACCAGTGCTTCCCAAACTTGTCAGAGGTATCGCCCCCTTGGAGCTGATGAAATATTTTTTCGCCCCCCTAGGCAAGATTTTGAACTACTAATATAGGGATGGCACCATTTGGACGTGGGCCGTATTTTGGGCACTTGCGCGTTATGTATAACTCGGTTAACGACTGCGGAAAAGCGACTAAAATATGATTCCCTTCCCTATGGTTTCGTTTGGTAAGATGGTAAAATACAATATCATTATGCAGATTGACCTAATCACATGAATAAAAACGCTACTTGGTGGCGGTACTGAAAAAAATGAAGATTCTTGCGACGAACTTGAAATAATTGAGTCTATTTTTCATCAAATTTTGGGAAATAATTAATCAAAATTAAAAATTTCCTAAAAAGCCAGATATTGTATGACCAAGTTTCAAAATTTCAAAAGTCTTCATAATTTTCTTTAGGAAACATGAATTTCACCAAAAATCCTATCAGAAATTTCCTTACCAATATCACCCGCAATATGTTTATAAAAAATGCTGAAAACTTCTCCATATTCTTGACTGTAAATCTCTGCAGAAATCCGCCAATGCATTCAAAACATTTTTTTATGGGACAACACTATCTTCTTTACATCACTTTGGTAAAACCTTTTACGAATGATTTCCAAAAAGTGTGTTTCAAATTTTCTCATAGTTAGAAACATATTCATAGTTAGTCATATTCATAATATGATTCCCACTGAATTCTTTCGTAAATTCTTGTAGCATTCTTACGAGAATAAATTTGTAGGAATCCTCCTACCATTTTCCGAAAAAAAACATCAAAAAACTACTACACTTACAGGGGAAAAACAAAATGATCGGGACAGGCAAAATTTTCACTTTTCAAAAAATGTTCAACTAGTTGTAACTTTTCGAAACGTGCGTTCAAAGTTTATGATGTGAGTCATGAATAGTCAAAATTTCATTGCATTCGGTTTATTGAATCCGGAGATATAACAGCTCAAAGTTGGCTATCGAATAATTATACATTTTTCTAGAATCTTTATAACTTCGTGCAGAATAGCCCGATCTTTTCCGAATTTCGTCCACTGATACACAACTACAGTGAAAATTTGAGAATATTTGATGCACGTTTCGAAAAGTTACAGCTAGTTGAACATTTTTTGAAAACTAAAAATTTTGCCTGTCCCGATCATTTTGTCTATCCCCTGTTCTTTGGAATTCTGTATAACTTAGGTCATTAGCATGTTTTGACTCAGGATTTTTTCAAAGATTTGAACTTATTTGTTCATATTATAGATGGATTTCTATTATTGAAAATCGCCCCTCTTTTCAGTATTTTCGCCCCCCAATTTTCATTTTAGTAATTTTCGCCCCCTTGGACTTGATTTTCGCCCACCAGGGGGCGATTTCGCCCACTTTGGGAATCACTGATTTAGACTTTTAGAATAATATTAAGCATAGTCGTGGTTTAACCCCTTCTCCTTAACACGACTTCGAACGACTATTTCTACGCCAAAAACATGTTCAAAAGTTATTAAAAATTGGCTTAATTTTTCAAATAAATTAATACAAAAATAGATTTAGGAATCCATAGTTTTTCTTTACTGTTGTTCAATAGCTACACCGTGGATTTCCAAACTGTGATTTTCAAAATGTTTTGAAATGTTTTACTGTAAAGGACAACCAATGCACAGTGGTCCACGAACCAGATTTACGAGGAAAGATGCATTAGCGCCTACAAATGATTTTTTAGACAAAAAATTTGTTCCTAATATAAAGGCCTTCTTTTCGAAAAACATGAAAATTCGAAAAACATGGTCCATATCTTCAAAGAAATTAGAAATCAAACTTTTTTATTTGCAAGAATAAGTATGTACATTCTTCGGAAAAGTTGTAGATCTATCAATTTCGAGCAAGATTTCTAAAGACAGTTTTTATATAGCTTTGAAATTGATCGATAATTTGCTGAATTAGCTTAGGGTGGTTCAAGAAAAAAAACGGTTTTCTGGCTTTAACTTTTTCAGTTTCAATTACTCATCAAAGTCGCCCAAGAAACATTTGTAGAGCATTTGAAAAAAACCCTAGCGTATGCATTATAAAAAGAGAGTGTGCACACACCTTCAAAGTGTGATTGCAGCGCAGGGACACATCAGATCGAGTTGAGGTCTTCGGTGCACTTATTCCTTGTAAATGGAGGAATAAGTGCACCGAAGACGTCGAGACGATCCGAGGCAAATGTGCACTTTCATCACACTTTTTAGGTGTACCAAAAAAGTGTGATAGTCCAATTTGGGATGTAGCCTGCAATATAAACATTTGGTTATTTTTGTTTGTTGTCATCGTCTATTGATTACAGTAGAAAATATAGTACATGTCATTGAAGACAGTTTTTATTGAAGTTGGTAAGGATTTACACACTAGTAAAAAACCAATTTGTTCATATCGTTTTCCATATTTTTACTGTTTTGAACAATTTTCACTTTAATAACTATTACATACTAGCTGGCCCGGCAAACTTTGTCTTGCCAAGTTGTGGTGGTTTGACAATTGTTAAGGTCATTGCAGCATGGCACTCTAGATTGTAACTATTACATATATAGTTGCGTATGATTCTATTTTCACTATAAACGTGGAGCGGACCTGGTGTGGTGGTTGGAACACTTGACTATCACGCCGAGGACCTGGGATCGAATCCCACTCCCAACATACTCACAAAATGTGGGTTCTTCCTTCGGAAGGGAAGTAAAACGTGGGTCCCGAGATGAACTAGCCTAGGGTTAAAAATCTCGTTAATACAGACAAAAAAATATTTTCACTATTTCTTGCAACTGCACACTTTGAAACCATTGAGAAACTTGTGAGAAAAAAAGGATCCCATGATATCCGAGGTTTCGAAAAACAGCGAATTTCGTCTGATTGTTATATTATGATAATCGTATTTGTAGAGCTTGGGCTTGATTGACCGTCGCTGGATGCTACTCCAGTATCGCCAGACCAGCTACACTCACAAGGACCCAATGAGATATCTGCTGGGCACTAGCAGGCATCTTCAGTGTATGAGCCTGCCACGTCAGGTTGCAGGTCAATGTGGGGAAGGGGAAGGAAGTTATGATTGCAATCATTTGTATCCACGTCAGACCGAATGCGTCTGGACAAATTCATGCGAATGTCGGATTGTTGGTAGGATATGGTTTGCACATTGGTGCGTGAATGCCAGTCAGTACACGTGTGACAAAGAATTGGCAAACTCTTATTTGTACATGTTTGCCACTCGAGTACTGATCGGAGTTGCAAACATGACCAAATATTTGCTATTTTGACTTACTTTGAAAGTGTTTAATTTGTCATGTATGCAAATATTCGCCATGACAAAGTTAGGCAAGGGCAAATATTTGCACAACAATGTCATTTAAAATTTATTTGGTCACTACACGCACGACCAGAGTTGATGTACACGTACTGTAGTCCCATGTACGGGAGCCACATTGCAAGCGAGCTCCCGGGAGCACTGTACATTTTGAGACTGAAATTTGTGTGCCTCATTTTTCTCAAGATGTGTCTCATGAGCTACGTCTCATGCGCTGATCAAATTAGAAAATTTCATGACAAAAACTTCCTAAACGAACGAGAATTGAAACCCTAACCTTAGCCTTGAGAGTCTCTAGTCGTATCGCATAGACCAACCAGACACTTGAGTTGTGTACGGAAAAAGTTGTTGAGGTTCTTCGTTACTAAGAAGTTGTTTTTCACCTTAGATACCAACAGCTCACGTAGCGCATGAGACGAGCTCCCCGGGAGCTATGCGCCAAGCTCGCACCCACCAGATTTTCGTGAGCCTCCTAGCAGCGCAGCACACTGCGATTTTGAAGAGCTGGGAGACAATTTGGTGGGAGGCTCGCTGTCACATTTATGTACACATGAGCAACGGGTAACTCTGCGCACGACAAATAAAGTTGCCAAAATTGCGAAATATTTGCACATTTGGCAAAGCGTGTACTGAAGGCTTTGCTCTGCATATCAGAGCACCGTTGAGCTAAGAAAGCAACGTCATCAGCCAGTTCGATATCATTTAGATGCTCCACAGATAACAGACGTTTATGCTTATATTGGCAATGTGTGTAAAAATGCTCAACAGCCATTTCGTATGTAACGAGCAGCTGAAACTCAAGTGGCAATCATTTGGAGATGGCGCAGTGATCGATAGTCAGTGATCGCTTTCAAGATTGCATGCACTACGCAATTTTACATTCAAGATTGTATTCGATCTTGAATGAAACTGGAACTTTGAACTATTCTTGCATTCAAGTTAGATGCAATGCCGCAATCAGTTGAGTAGATGGCGGTAGTGAGCCATCGTATATCGTTTTAAACATTTACACAGGATTCTGCGAAAAATTTGTACTAGCATAAACATCTGTTATCTGTGGATGCTCCATGGTAATGGGCTGCCACAGCAACCCACGATTTGGTACACGATCAATCGCACCTACCAGGATCTCTTAGATTACGATGATTTGTCATCTATTGACCCGTGGAAGCATGAGTTAGGAACTTGTGAGGGCGAGAGCTATGTTGGACGCTCCTTGCCGAAATTCCAAATCACTACTTTGCAGCAATTATGAAGCGGAAGTTCGGAAATCAATAGTAATCCAGTAGGAGGAGGTAAATCTATACAGGGTGTTGGGTTCGTGAGTGCAAACTTTTTGAGGGGTGATAGAGGACCTTCCCGTGCTGGCGCATCCATGTCTTCTGCTGCTTTGGTCCTCCGAGCCAACGTTCTCTGAGCCATTCGGATGTTTGTCGATGTGCTGCTTTCACTTTTCAATCAATCACATGATGTTCCTGTCCTTATCCATGAATATTATTGTAAAGGATGTACTGAATCAAATTGCGCCACGGAAACTAATGTATAACTTTTGATTGCATGCATCAAAATGGTTGATTTTTTAACCAATAATAGCCCTTTTAAACAATGACTGTAGAACTGCTCCGATTCCTAATAAAATTTGACATAAGGGGCCGTCCATATACCACGTGGACAATTTAGAGGGGTCTGAGAAAAGTCCACGCTTGTCCACGGAGAGAGGGGTGGGGGTTTGTCAAATGTCCACGTGGACAATATTGATTTAAGAAAAAATAAAAGATTCATCAGTGTAACAAATATTGATGTGATTCTACTTCATGACAGTTAGACAGTTATCTATTATATTATTTTTATTAAATAACTTGTTTTTAGTTCGCGACGGCTACTCAACTCAAAGGATAAAATCATTACTTTAAAACCAATTTTGAAATTATAATGGCAACATTCTTGAAAAATTGCCAGGATTTTGAATTGTCTAGTGTCTAAAATTTTCGTTGAAATTCTATACACAGAAAAAACTGTTGTGTAATATTACATCTGTACTGCTGCAGCCCGATTAAAACGTCGGTTGCATGAATATTACACAGGACGATGTACACATAAGAACAAAAGATTTTACATCAAAACGATGTAATCGTATACATAGGAATCGTGATTACATTGATTACACTAGTTTACAAAATAAAATGAAAGTCGTGAACTTCTGTCAACGAATTGAAGTACAATTTAGTGCTGATTTCGAATCCGTGCTTCAAAAAGTTTACAGTAGAGCAGTTTTTAAGTTTTAGCTTAATATCTAGTTTTACAATTTTTTAAAATGTGGAAATTACTAAAAATCAAATATCTTGCGTTTTGTTCAACCAATTTCAAATCTTTTTTTATTAATTAAAAGCTGAATACAATATTATTCGATCATCTGAATGCAGGTTTTGCGTCAGATTGATGCAATTCAAGATATTGGCGAGTTTTTGGGACGATCTCCTTAAATTTTAGCAAAATTTCCAAAAATATATGAAGAAATATATTTTTCTCGATAAGAAAAAAACAATCTAAAAATTCTTTCTCACCGTTTATTTGACAAATCATATGTAGGCGAAATACAGTAAAAAATTCAGCTCAATCGGAGCATTGATTACGGAGAATGAGATGTGTGAAGTGAGCAACATTACTTAAAAATAGAACAAAAATTGATTTGAAATCATCAACCTTGTATGGTAAGTCGAAAAAATTTCCGCTCTACTGTAATTTTTTTCCTTCATGTTTTCGAAAACAGTCATGATTCTACAACAAAAACGATCAACAACTTACCGAGTTCAAAAATGCTGTAAACTAGTGTTATTTAGTACATCGGAATGAGTTACATCGGGCGGGTTGCATTTATTTTTTGCTGTGTATAAAATATTTTATAGAACATTAAGTTCAAAATCATATCACTATGAGTGAGTTTTGAAACTATACTATGCACTTTAAAAATGTTGATGTAAGGTACCCCGGGGCAAGTGAGAATCCGGGGCAAGTGAGACCTACAGCTATAATTTTTTTTATATGATAATTTTAAGCCAAACATTCTTTATAGAAATCATAGGTATTACACCAACGGATACTTTGAATTCAAAAATTGTTATTGTTCTCACCATAAAGAGACCATACATGTTATTGTTGTTCATATGTAATTTTCAATTCACTAATTGAGATTAACGTACTCTACTAGATTCGCCGTTTAAAAATAGAATAACAAATAAAGTTAAACTTTTTCGGTTCAGGATAATATTTGGAGTGTTTGCAAGTTATTTTAAGCGAAAAACCTGTAATTTATTTTTATGTATTATCTTTTGTAAACTGCTCTCACTTGCCCCAGTGCATTTCAGCATCTGGGGTAAGTGTGACCTATGAGAGTAAACAAACACAATTTCATAGTTTGATCTCGCTTTCTTCAGCCTAAGTCGAAATTTACACAAAAGTGAAGTAAAAATCGGCACCTAAAGTAATCAATCGTTGAATTATACTTAATTACTTCTATTCTGATAATGAAGCTATTGTTTAAAATGGTAAAGGTTTTGGTGGAACATATTTTTTTCCGAAATCATCTATTTTTCATATTTTCGTTCAAGCAAATTCTATTATTTTTTCGTTTTTCGCTGCATAATGAGTTTTTCTGAATGTTAAGGAATCGGCCGTAAAGTATGAAAAAATTGGGAAACGATTTATTCGAGGTTCACGATTTTAAAATATTTATTTGATGGTCGTAAAGTTATGTAAGGAAAAACATAACATTTGTAAACCTTGAAAAATCTTTTGGCGAGACTCATCAACTACGTAATATGAAAAGTAAGTTTGGAAATCTTTCGGCATTTAAGCTTAGGGCGCTTTTTGTATAAATAAAATCAATTTGATTTGCACGACTTGCTAGAGTTGAATCAATTTTTTTTCTCATGATTCGTTATTATATGTGTTACGTAATTTATACACGGTACCACAAAACTTTTCCAACATGAATCGCTTAACATAGTTATTCGTATAAGATATTTATAAATTATGCTACCTTACATATATGTAGCATTGCAGCAACTAAATATATTAAGCCATATGTACAAATTTCCGAATAGGTCCCACTTGCCCCGTGATACGCTGTAAATGAAGATCTGCTTCACTTTTCATTATATGCATAATATACAGATTTTGAAAATTTTGAAACAGTTTTAATGCCCGTTAATAAGAAGAAATATACCAACAATGTCTTTTAGAACCATTGGAAATATAAATTTATTTATGTTTAGAATTTTTTGGCTTGACAAAACTAAACTAGCATTTTTTTTAGGTTCCACTTGCCCCGGGGTACCTTAATAAATGTTTTTCGGCAATGATCTAAAAAAATACAATCTTTGATAGATAGTATATAAAAGCATAAAAGTCATCTAAAATATGTGAAAATCATGGGTTGAACATCCAGAGAGCCATAGTAGCCTATGTAGATAATTTGTAATACGAAAATATTCGTAATATATAAAATTAAGAAAAATATTTTATTCATTGCATCATTTTCAGAAAAAAAAAACTTTAAAAGTTTGAAAATCACTGTTTTTTTTCAAATAAAAAAATCGAAATATTTTTTTTTCTGAAGTCCACGTGGACATTAGGAGAGGTGGGTAGGGGTCAGTGAAAAGTCCACGCTTGTCCACGGGGAGGGGGGAGGGGGTAAAAAACGTGGTATTTGGAAGGCCCCTACCTTCCGTAACTCGCGCGGTTGAGCACCTCCTTCAGCACCACGCTAATGTTGAATATAAAAAGCGATATTTTTTTCAACGTGTTGTACAAAATAGAACAGCGCGATCGCAGCTCAAAAAAACATCATCAAACTCGCTGTAATTGAGCATATAGGATGATACTTTTTCATGCGAATATTTGATGTGATGGCTGAGATTTATCAGTTTGATATTTCGAGCAACATATCCAACATGGCTGCCAATGCTGATAATGGGATACTTGGCTTGCACGACAACTCGAAATCATCCGATAAGACCTTAACTAGCCAAGTACTACCTTTGGAAATATGCTTATATTGGTAACACTAGTTTACAGCATTTTTGAACTCGCAAAGCTGATGATCATTTTTGGTGTAGAATCATGCCCTGAGTTCGAAAACACGAAAGAAAAAACATAGGTATCACACCTACGGATGCTTTGAATACAAAAATTTTTATTGTTTCAACGATAAAGAGACCATATACTTTATTGTTGTTCATATGTAATTTTCAATTCACTAGGTGAGATTGACGTGCTCTACTACATTCATCGTTTAAAAATAGATTTGTTATTCTACAAATACTTTTTCGGTTTCAGGATAGTGTTTGGAGTTCTTGCAAATGATGTCAAGCGAAAAAGCTGCATTTTATTTTTATTTATAACCTTTAGTTTACTGCTCTCACTTGCCCCAGTGCATTTCGCTATCTGGGGCAAGTGGAACCTATAAGAATAAACAAACACATTTTTATGGGTTCATCTCGCCTTGTCCAGCCTAAGATGAAATTAGCACGAAAGTCAATAAAAATTGACACGTTAAGTAATCTACTGTTGAATTATACTCTATTACCTCTATTTAGATGACGAAATTCTTGTTAAAAATGGTAAAACCTTGGGTAAAACGAAAAAAAATCAAAAGCATGTATTTTTTATTTTTTTTTTTCTCTAAATATCTTCCATTATTTTTTGACTCAACGCTGCATAATGAATTTTTCTGAGCTATAATAAATTGGATACCGTCCATCATAAATTAAAACCGTCCATAATAAATTGAAATAAGGAAATGGCCTTTTCAAAATTTATGATTAAAAAAAATATTTAATGATCGTAAGATTATGTCAGGGAAAAGATATCACTGAAAATCTCGAAACCCCAGATTGAATATTGGTGAGATTCATCAACTATATAATATAGAGACCAAGCTTCGAAATCTTTTGTCACTCCACTTTACGGCGCTTTTTGTTAACCCTCTACTTCCCATGGTTGCTCTAGAGCACCATCGATTTTCGACGAACTCCGGACAAACGGAATTAGATGAATATGATGCAATAATTTTTAGAATATGGTTATAACCTCATAAGGTTAACCCAACTACTACCTACTTGTTTCAATAGTTGAACTATTGATAAACAATCAAAAACCTATTGATTTACAACCAAATTTTTTTTCATTGATTTCGAAAAATTTAGTTAATTTGCAATAACTTTTGTTCTACTACTTTTTTCGGAAACGCTTTTTTAGCATAGATATAGTCGTTCAAAGTCGTGGGAAGGAAAGGGTTAAAAAATCAATTTATTTTGCATGAGCTGCTAGAGTTGATACAAGTTTTTTCCCCAGCGATTTGATATGTGTTACGTAATTTATGCACGATACCATAAACCTCTTCTTATTTTAATCTCTAAACATAGTCATTCATATAAGAGATTTATGATTTATGTTACCTCATTTGTTGCAACTTATATTAAGCCTTTTGAACAAAAACTCTGAATATGTCTCACTTGCCCCGTGAAACGCAGTAAATGAAGATCTGCTACACTTTTCATTATATGCATAATATATGGAATGTAAAAATTTTGAAACAGTTTTAATGCACGTTAATAAGTACAAATATACTAACAACATCTTTTGGGTCCATTGGAATTGTTATAGAATTTGTATTCTGAAATTTTTGGCATGACAAAACCAAATTAGCACTTTTTTAGGTCCCACTTGCCCCGGGGTACCTTATATTTAAATTTTAGTAAATTACATATTTTAAAAAGTTGCAAAACTCAATATTGAGCTAAAACCCAAAAACTGTTCTACTTAAATTTTTTTGAAGGTCGATTTCGAAACCAGCACTAAATTGTGCTTCAAAAAATTTGGTCGTTGACAGAAGTTCATGACTTTCGTTTTATTTTGTAAACTTGTGTAATTAATGGGGTAAATTCCCGGGCTGAATATTATTTGAAACTTCTGACACCTATTTTTTTTGTTTCAGATATGAGGCTTAACACCGCAATTATCATACTGGCGTTTGCGTCACTCTCATACGCAAGAGTCTTGGAAAGTACGTATGGACTTTGAAAGCATCCACAAATTAAGTCATTACGTCAGAAAACTGTGACGATTTATAAAAAAAATCAAAGTTCTCATACCAAAAGTATGACCTTTCTTTCGGTTATAAATTGTTCATTTTCGAGTGACGTAATTGCTGGACGTTACCTTTTTACAACTATCCTAACTAAGAATGATTCCATACTTTCAGAAAAAGCAATAAAACTGACCAACAAATCTCCCATTGTACTAAGGCAAGATGTTGAAGAATATAGTGATAGCGAGAATGCAGTAGATGGTAACATTTCCGATTCTAATGCGGTAGATGAGACAGACGCAAGTGAAATCGTGAACTGTTACGAAGTGAACTGTAATGAGGCCAGCAATGTAAATGCTGATGAGGAAACCAACTCAGAAAATAATGAAGTTTTGCAAGAAATCAATCAGGTTCCTCAGGAGCCTGTAAGTGAAGCACCAGTTGTGAACACTGACGACGCTAATCCCATAAATCGTTATTGCAAGTGTACGACTTTTGAATGCAATTGTTGTCGTGATTTTGCGTTACCACTTGTTCCTGTAAAAGGTCCGGGATGCGCCTCGGTTCAATATTTAGAAGGTAATCGAATGTCCATTGGAGTGAAATTCGGAGATCGAGTTTTGGCAAGTCGAGTCATATCAGGTCAGTAACACTTCTTGAGATTTAGTTTATGCAGAATATTATACTTATGGTATTAAATAGGACGCAAGGCAACACCCGTGTGCATACCACTGCCAGGTGGCTTTAACCGTTTTTGCGGTCGCATATATGGTATCAACAGAAGAGCAGACGATCACTTCAAAGCATGTCTTGGACTAGAACTACGCGCAGATAATGAAATAGAAGCGGTATTGCGAGTATCATGCTTCAAGTTTGGACCACGTGGTCTATCGGTAACCGAGCCAGAACCACTACCACCAGTTGTTGATGTTGATGGAGATGAAGATGATGATGACGATGATGACGACGACGACGATGATGAGGGAGATGATCTGCTTGGTACATTAGGCATTGCTGATGGTAAAATTGAGAGACGCTGATTCCTGGATTAGTTGTTATTATTGATTTGTTGTTTTAGATGACGATGATGACGATGAAGAAGAAGATGATGAAGAAGAGGGAGCCGACCTGGAAGAACCAGATGTACCATCATCTGAACCAGGATATACTGGGTTCAGTCTTTTGGAAGGAGACTTTTTAGGAGATTTACTTGGAACCACTGGCCAAAAAAAGAAGAAAGCAAGCACAAACAAAAGTGATACCACTCAATCATTAACCAAAGACGCTGCTAATCTTAAGCCAGTAAAGAAAGCTACTGTACCGGTAGTTGAAGCAGTCAAATCCAACGTTACAGTTACGAAAATAAAGGACAAGGACGATGAAGGATCTGATGAGATAACAGATATTGTGGAATCAATCGTAACTGGAGGGGTAGATGATAGTGCCGAAAACGATGATGACGAAGAAGATGACGACGATGATGAAGATGACGATTCAAAAGAAACCAAAGGGGTTACCGAAGGTAATAATGCATGATTAACCAGCCACCTGGATTTTTATACGATTCTATTGAAATTTTCTTGCAGAAACCACCAATGACGAAGATGATTACGAAGAGAGCGAAGAAGAAAACGATGTTAACAACGACGAAGAAAGTACTGAAGCTGCGCAAACAAAGAAGCCAAAGTTTGGTTTCAGTTGGAATAATTTAACGAGATTATTTCGAATAATTTCATAGAAAATCAACGCATCACTGAAAAGTGAGATAAATCAATTAACAACAAATGTATTTTAAGAAGACTCTGTAAATCTGTTCAAAACCAAGACCGTAAACATTATTTATTTAATTTATTTTAATTTATTGTAGTTATTTATTGCAACAAAAAACTAAATATTTTTAAAATCATGTTTCTTCTTTCTTTGATATCACCAATCGGTGAAACTATAGATAGTAGAGTAAATCTATAATTCCCAGATATTTCAAAACAACCGTTGCAATGTTTTACACATCTGCACTTGATGAACTTAAACGTCTGTTCTCTGTGACCTCACATTTTTGATCACAAATAAAATGAAAAAGTTAGAGACCTTATCTGCATTGCATTCAAAAACTAAGAGGGGCTAGAAATCTGGTACTATGTGCAGAGCCAATGAAATTTATGGGCGAAGCTTGATTGCAAAAATCTTTGTGCGCGGCATATACAAAATAGATGCGGATTATTTATTCTTAGTGCAGTACTGCAGAATATGTATGACGTCAGTTACTTCTTACGTGTTCTTACTAACACAAATCTATTTCAATGCTCTTCCTCACCTTATAAGAGCTTATACATACACTAAAAAAAGAGTCATGGTAACGGTTGACGGACTTTAGCAGAGTTCCGATGCAGTGGAATTCGCGTGCGTGGGGAAATTCGGTAACGCGGAAATCACACGCGAGACACAAAGGTTTTACTAAAGCGAAAAATACAAAAAGGAACTTTATTTAACGGTTTCTGTTACAATGCTTGTGAACACGTCTTGACGCGGTAAAAGTTCGGTTGGATTAATTTCTATTCTACACCCACCGCATGGGTCGGGTTGACAGCTGTGGAGAGAATCCGAGGGGTGCGCTGATGCGGAGCTAGGTGCATTGCATCTCCACACTCCTCCTCAATGCACAGTAGCTTCGGGGTTACTGCTGCAGGCCAAGTGCTTCACTGAACTGCTTGTGCTTGGTTGGTCCCAGCGGCTTGGTCATCACGTCTGCTGTCATATTCTCAGTTGGACAATACTCTAATTCGATGACCTTCTTGCTGACTAACTGCTGGACGAACTTCTGTCTCGTGTCGATATGCTTCGACTTCCGACTTGCCCTCTCACATTTGACGAAGGACAAACAGCCTTGATTGTCCTCGCGGATCACTGTTGGCTGCGCTTGAGGTTGACCGAGATCGCTGAGTAGCTTCCTTAGCCAGACGGCCTCCTGACAGGTCTCGCTCAAGGCCACATACTCGGCCTCCATGGACGAGAGCGTAACGCTGGCCTGCTTCCTACTTGCCCACGAAATTGCCGAACCGCCGAAGAAGAACACCATCCCGGACGTTGACTGCCGATCCTCCGGGTCGCCGGCCCAGTCGGCATCCGAATAGCCGTTTAACTGCTGATTTGGATCACCGCCGACCACCAGATAGTAGTCACTGGTCTGCTTCAGATAACGTAACGTGCGCTTCGCGGCCGTCCAGTCCCGTTGAGTTGGAGCACAGAACTTCCTGCCAAGAATGGCTGCGGTGTTGGCGATATCTGGGCGAGCTACGACTGCCAGATACAGAAGACATCCGACTAGACTTCGATATTGGGTAGCATCCTCCAGAACTTCGCTCTTCTCTTCGGACTTCAGGTAGGCTTGATCCATAGGCGACCTTGTTCCTTTGGCATCCTTCATCCCGTGACTGTCGACGAGCTTCTCGATGTAAGGCTGCAAACGAATCTTGAACCTTCCTTGCTCCCGTTGAACCTCCAATCCAAGGAAGTGGCATACGGGTCCCAACGATGTCAAATCGAATTCGACCTTCAAGCTCTCGAACACCTTCGCAATTTCGTTCTCCGACGCCGAAGCAAGCAACAAGTCATCGACGTAGACTAACAGGTACGCTTCACAGTCTCCTTCTCCAACATATAGGCAGGGATCTGCCGCTGACGCCTTAAACCCAAGCTTCTCAAGGACTTCGTTCAGCCGCCGGTTCCAGCACCTTGCTGATTGCCGGAGGCCATAGATGCTTCGTCGCAATCTACACACCAACTGCATCTGGTCTTTCTTCTCGAATCCAGGGGGTTGTCTCATAAAGATTTCCTCATCGAGCGAACCGTGAAGGTAGGCGGCCTTTACATCGAAATGGTGTACGTGGAAATTTCTGTTGGCTGCAACAGCGAGGAACGCACGCAGTGATACATGGCTAGACACTGGCGCATAGACGTCGCTGAAGTCGACTCCTTCACGCTGAGTATAGCCCTGAGCTACTACTCTGGCCTTATGCTTCACCGGTTCTCCTTTCTCGTTGCACTTCAGCCTGAAGACCCACTTGGATCCGACAACCTTCTTTCCTTTCGGCAGGGTCACCAGCTCCCAAGTTCCGTTACGCTCGTGGGCACTGAGCTCTTCCTTCATGGCGCTGCGCCACTGCGGATTCTCCATAGCTTCCCTGTAGTTGCTGGGTTCCTCGAAAGCACAGGACGCCTTTTCAACTACGCTTTCCAGAACATAATCTCCGAGTCGCAGCGGTTGCACACCGCGGGTTGAGCGAGTCGACCGCCGAACAGCTTCCTGCTCATCGCCTACAGATTCCGCATCCTCGTAGAGGTCCTCGCAATCGGACCCGTCCTTCAGCGGATCTTGATCCTCCGACGGCTCGTCCTTCTCCACGCATTCACGCTCGTTCTGCTTCGAATCCCTTCGCTGAGATCTGCAACCGTCCTTTACATTCACCGGAATCTCGACGCACGATGATCCGTTGCCCAATTCCAAGAACCGAGCGTCTCGGCTGACAGTTATCAGGTCTGTTGCGGGATCTAGGAACCGATACCCCTTGTGCTCCATGGAGTACCCGACGAACACAAGTTTTCGCGCTTTGCTGTCCAGTTTGATACGCTTTGCTGCTGGAACGTGTACCCACGCCTCACTGCCAAACACACGCAGGTGTGACAGCTCTGGTTTCCGTCCCCACCACATTTCGTAGGGCGTCTTCCCAATCGATCTTGACAGCAGCCGGTTCTGGAGATAAGTGGCTGTCAGCACTGCTTCTCCCCAGTAGCGCTTCTCTAATCCGGCGTCGATCAGCATACAGGTGGCCATCTCGGTGATCGTCCTGTTCTTGCGCTCGGCCACCCCGTTCTGTTGAGGAGAGTAGGGTGTGGTGAACTGCGCCTTAATTCCTTCTTCACGGTAAAACTTTCGCAGCTCCTTGTTGTCAAATTTTCCTCCTCCATCCGAGCGGACCACGGCGGGTTTGCGGCCCAACGTGTTCTCCACCCAACGCACATAGTCCTTCAGGTTAGCGGCCGCCTCGGATTTGTGTTTGAGCAGGTACGTCACGGTAAAGCGACTGTAGTCGTCGATAACGTGCATAACGTAGCGGTTGCCACTCGGAGTCTCGTTTTTCATGGGACCGCAGAGATCCGTGTGCACGATGTCCAATACGCGGTTGGATTTCCGCTCGACGACCTCCGGAAACGGCGCCCTTGCCGACTTCCCCTCCAAACATGTTTCGCATATAAGTTTCAACCCACAGTCGCTTACCTTGATTCCGTTGACCATACCTTCCTTCAGCATCCGCTCGGTGGCAGCCCAATCGCGATGACCGAGCCGCCGATGCCACTGGTGTTGGCAGTTCTCTCGGTGCTGGCTGTCGGTTGCCTTCATTGCTGCACCAGCTACTCGGAGGTGGTACAGCCCTGCGCTGCGAAATCCGGTGACGACCGTGTCGCCGGTCGTGTCAACGATCTTGCAGTCTTCTTTGCCGAAACACACACTCATGTTCTTCTGCGCTAGTTTACTGACCGACACGAGGCTAGTCGCGAGACCCGGCACGAATTTGACGTCGCTCATATCGATCCGGACCACGTTCTCGCAGTCGTCGTACCCGTAAAGCACTCCGCGACCTTCACCGAGTATTTGCGTCTTCTGTCCGTTATCCAGCCGCCCGCGCACTCGTTCAGTTCCGAGAAGAACGCTCTGTCACTCGTCATATGGGCACTTGCCCCACTATCAATCAGCCACGAGCCGGAATCGCCATCGACCGTAAACGCGACGTGTTTCACTTCACTGTTAGCCGTTTTCGCTTTTCCGGCTTCTTCTTTTCGGCCTTTTGGCCCACTCTCTTCTTTCTTCAGCTGCTCCTTGTACTTCCGGCAGTTCCACCGGAGATGTCCGGGCATGTTGCAGAAGTGGCACTTGCGCGTTTCTTTCTTCGCTTCCGATCGCATCGCTTTTTCGTGCTTAGCACCACTCGCGCCCGAATCGCGTTCCAAACGGCGACCGTACTCATCACCCAGTTTCGCTTTCACCATTTCCAGCGTGATTTCGTCATCCGGACGACTATCCAGAGCGGACACCAAACTGTCAAACGATCGCGGGAGGCTCCGCAGGAGCATGCACACTTTTGTGTCTTTGTCGAGGGTCATCCCCGCGGCCTCCAACCCGTCGAACAAATTGTCCACTTCGAGCAAATGCTGCTCTAGATTTCCGCCCTCACTCAAGTTAATCGCGCACAGTTTCTTGAGAAGCGAAACGCGTACCGATCGCGAAGTTTTCTCGTGGTAGTTCCGGAGCGCGACAAAAGCATCCCGAGCGTGTACACACTTCTTTACTAAAGGCAACTGGCTGTCCTCCAGGAGCAGCACAATTGTCGCCTTCGCTTTGCGATCGTCGTTCGCCCAATCTTCATCGCGGTCGTCTTCGTCCGGCAAATTCTCGGACACAACCCCCCACAGATTCTCACGGCACAACAACGATTCAAGTCGAATTTTCCATGTCTGCCAGTTTGTTCCGGAAAGCTTCGGAACGACAAACCGGGAATCAGACATTTCGGCTAGGTACACTCGCGAGTCACTGTTCTGATGAAAATGTAAACAATCTCTTCTTTGAGGTTAGTTTTCTCGGGGCACCACTCTTCACTTTTTCATCGAGCACCGTGTGCTCGGCTATGCACTAGGGAACACCGAAAAACGGAACGCTGCTTTTCCCCTCTTCGAGCGGTGCTCGCCCGGAATCACTTCCCCTTCTTTTTCGCTTCACTTTCTTTCCTCCTCCTGGAGGAGTAATCACTCGCACTTTTCTCGTTCTGTTTCTTCTTCCTTTTCTTCGCCCTCGCTGGGGGGCAGAATCCCTTCCGATCCGATTCCGATCGGCACTTTCCGGACGGGAAGAATCAACACTCGCGGACCGACTTTTTCGCCACTGCCACTGGGCCCATAACCTGACGGACTTTAGCAGAGTTGCGATGCAGTGGAATTCGCGTGCGTGGGGAAATTCGGTAACGCGGAAATCACACGCGAGACACAAAGGTTTTACTAAAGCGAAAAATACAAAAAGGAACTTTATTTAACGGTTTCTGTTACAATGCTTGTGAACACGTCTTGACGCGGTAAAAGTTCGGTTGGATTAATTTCTATTCTACACCCACCGCATGGGTCGGGTTGACAGCTGTGGAGAGAATCCGAGGGGTGCGCTGATGCGGAGCTAGGTGCATTGCATCTCCACAACGGTGACCAAACCGAGGGTAAAATTAAGACACTTACCACTTGATTTTGGTAGACCATGATTTATTTTTGAAACTACCATGTGCAGGGTACAATTCACCATGTCGCTTTTTATTTACATTTTATGGTATTTTCAAATATTATTCCATAGTCAATTTTACCATGTGTGTCACATACGGCATGGTAAGTTTGTCTATCGTATTGCGGTAAAATAGAAAAAAATCCAACGGGGTTGCGATCAACCCCATGAAACGACAGTCATCCACATACAACTGGATTGAAACCAAAAATATGGTGCTGGACGTGGTGCTGATTTGAATCGGCGGTTGCATAAGGCTGAAAACACCACAGTGATTTTTTTCTGTTCGAGCAGGTGCGACATTCAAATTTAATAGAGTTTAGTGTTGTTTTAAATGAGCTAAATGTATATTCATACTTGTGCGTCTTGTAAATTTAACAAAGAACACTAAACCCATTGAACAATATGTGGAAATGATCGTTTTTCGATCACGAATTTATCTTCGCACGACAAAGTTCGCTTCCGCACATAGCAGATTTAGCAGCTGACTGAAATTTCGTAAACAAATCCGTGGCGCCCCACCAAAGGCGGCGGCTTCAAGAACTAACGCTTTCTTCAGGGGGTTGGTTGCGGTGGTTTCGACTATAGATAGTAGAGTAAACATAGATCCGCGGACAGCGCTGACTAAAATGTTTCAAGCGTGTAAGTATTATGCGTTGCGCGAAAATTTGTACGCGCAAACGCCCATACATCTCCGCCTGTAATAAAAGTCATTTCGGTGTTTTCGGCGCAGTATTCCTTGGCCAATTCGCGCACTTATTGTAGAAGACACCATAACGATTAAACATACCAGCGGAGGTCTATTAGCGATTTTGCACCTTTTTCGCTCTCTATTTTCTTGCAACGGGTAATAGTAATTTTCAAAAGTGCGACGATTGAATATGACGTCATGCGTTCCATTGATATTGTCCAAATCGTGACATCATGCTCGTTTGGATACAAATTTTGACAGTTCGTTTGGATACAACGGATTCATCTTAGCGGATCTATGTTTACTCTACTACAGTGGCGATTCGCTCGTTGGGTCACGACTGCGCCCCGATTACCGAATCGTGTTCGTTCGTTGGGGCAACTGACAACTGATCAAAATGCTGTAGACACACGCAAGTGACGAGAAATACGTCACGAAACACTCACATACTTGCACAAACGTTCTGTATATAGGAGCTGCGATCCCTGATAAAAAGTATCATAAAAATACGATAAATTTTATTGTTACAACACCATTTTTTCGAAAAATATTCACCATTAAACATATTGTAATTTACACAACACACTCACCATCACCCCTATTGTTCTATACCATTCGGCGAATGGTAAATGGCACTTTTACAATAAAAAATGGTGGTCGTTATGTATCTTAACCATAAAATTTTGAGAAAATTTACATACACTTTTTCGCGAAAAACAATAGAATGTATTGTGTTTTTATGAGACATTTTTAGGGCAATTTTCAAAAGATAACAATATATCTTAATGTTTTTTCATTGTTCTTACAATACAAATACAATTAATTGAATGGCGTCAAATGAATCGTTGTTACAATAAAAATACAATAATATTTGTTGTTATTTGTAAGCAGTTTTCGCTTTTGAAAATCCATAGAATTTATATTTCCCGCTAACATTTATATCCAGCATTTACGAGCACTAACGTCCGCCAGAATGATATGCACATTTTATGATAAGAATCAAACACTCTGATGTATGTCTGGTATGTATTGCTTGGCAGCTGTTGATAAGATCTATCTTCAATCTTTTCAAATAACTGCCAAATATCACAAGTCAGACCTCAGGTCGTATGATTCATATCATAAATCGTTCACAATTCATGTGGCCATTAGTATCTGTAAATGCTGGAGAAAAATGTTACCGAGAAATATGAATTCTTTGGTTTTTCAAAGGCGGAATCTGTTTACATAACAACAAATATTATTGCATGTTTATTTTAACATCGGTTCAATTGACCCCATTAAACTAATTGTATTTGTATTGTTATCAATTGCAGTTTACTATTTACTAGATTCCTTTAATTTATTGGAAAACATTAGAAAAATCATTGTTCATCTTTTTCTTGTCTTAACATCCTCACTTGGCTAAACCTGATTTTCAGCTAGTTTTCTATAAGTACTTCCTCAGTTATTCATTGAGAGCTTCCTCTGCCAACACGGCTTGACGTCTGTCAGTTTTAGCGAATAACATTCGATAACCGAAACATCTACTGTACTCAAATTTAAAACGAAAACTATAAAAAATGTGTCAAGTGATTTTGTATTTGATTATACAAACATGATCCAAGCAACAATAATACTTATTGTTATTCATTTGTTACAAATTGTTTTTAAGTGTAATTGAGAAATAAACTCTTTTTTAATAAAAAGTCCATAAGAACTTTGCAGGCACTTTTGCAACTATTTAAAAACAACTTAAATTAATTTTTACTGATAGTAACTTTAAATTATTATAGAACTATTGAAAAACAATCGAATCAATCAGTCACTAATAAAGCTAATGTTCACTTATTGTACGAACTATATGGGCTTGATTTCTATTGTAAAAAGTAACAATATATCTACTATGTGTTTTATTGTGAACAATAAAACCAGTCATTTGTTAATAATATTTACCATGTAAAGAATGGTAATTTTTTATCCGGGATGCGACGGCGGTCAGACGTCAAACTCGTTTTGACATCGATTTTGACATTGACAGTGCTTTTTAGTTGGGTTTTGCCCCAACCAGTGAACATTCAACTATCGAGACAACCCATCTAACGAGCCGCCAACGAACGAATCGGGACTGTATCTATAGTGGTTTCGCAGCGCGGTGTCACGAACACTAATACAAATCTACTGGTTGAAAATATGCCCATTTGATTTTGCTGGGAACAGCTGATCTTTGTTTACTATTTTCAACCAGTAACTCAGGTGGTGTTCGTGTAATGCAGCGTGTACGTATACGCAACACCAATAAAAGCAGAAACCACTATAGACGAGTGCACCGATGAACTGAATTCATCGCGGTCCGAGAATTTTGACACTACAGCGGGGTCGTTCCCAATCAGAATTGTTCAATTCTGATTGGAAATCTTTCACTTCTGATTGGAAGCGAACCCGCTCTAGTGTCAAAATTCTCGGACCGCGATGAATTCAGTTCATCGGTGCACTCGTCTATAGGATACTGCAAGGTGACGTCATGAATGAACGTTTGGTTCATTCTCTTTCGTCCTTTCCTTTTCTCTCCCACGCGAATTTTGACATTTTCCGGTGGTTTGTTTTGATTCTCATTCGTTGCCGTTCTTTTCTCTCTCAGGGAGAAAATTGAGGTTAAATTTCTATGCAAAACTCTATAGTTTCGACCGCCGCAGTCGTTCCGCAAAGGTCAAAAGTGCTCGGTTCACGCTAAAAAGCGCTCACTCACTTCCCGCATAGAAAAATACAATTTGCTATACGTTCCAAACAATAAACTGCTTCTAACTGGTGGGGTAACTTTATCTCAAAGGGTTATTTTTATGTTGAGCTATATGTTAGCGTTAGCTTTAGCGTTAGCGTTAGCGTAGTTACGGTATACTTCGTAGATTGGATACTAACAACATTCATGTACTCATTCATGCTAATCTTGCTCGGATTGCTTTTCGGAACAAAGCTGGGGAGTTAACTTCGCTCCAATCTTATGCAAGAATACCAAAAGCACAAATGTCATTATTCCCGGCCACGCCCATCTTTACCGTAACTTGGGATAGGGGAAGGAAATGTTGATGTAGCACTTATATAAGAGGCATCCGACTCAGTGACGCTCCCATAAGTAGGGTAAACAGGTATAATATGCCCCCCCTAAGCAGAAATGGCAACATATCTGAAACTGGCGCCTTATTCCATCGATTGTTCACTGCAAATCGTTGTTCCTAAAGTTAGTGAAGTGTTGCATGCGAACTTTGCTTTTGGAGAGGTGGCTATGGAAACTTTGAAACGTTTTTCGAAAACGTTCCAAAATTTGCCTTTTCAAAACAAACGGGGCAATACGCCCCATCAAAAGAAAATCGTCCAGCCCCATGATAAAACTGTCCCAGGGGATAATTCCACCACATGCTTATCCTAGGAGGGTCTTTCAATAAGTGTTTAATTGCATAAAAGTTGCAAAGTAACACAAGCGAACAGAACTAGCTTCGTTTACAATTAAGTCAGCTCACAAGAGGCAAAATATTACGCCAAAAGCCTCGATTTCAGACTTTTTGATATTTTTATTGCTTTTCTGTACCAATCCACTAACGGATCAGCTTTATGGCAATAATTCTTCAATATTTGAGATTTCTAATTGATCACGCATGCGAAAAGCGCATGAATCGCTAGAAAATGAAGAGGGGCGTTTTGCCCCGGTGGGGCGCATTATACCCTTTTACCCTACTACGGAGTGGGTGGTTGGGAGAAGTATTATGTAGGTCAAGGATTCGCCTGAAAAGCTGACGATGGACCCACGGCATTGGTTGTTTAGTTGGTTAAAATTTAATCTTTTGAAAGCCGGCAATCAAAAGAGATTTTTTTTCTATTTATTGTTTAAATAATTATGTTTCTGCTCAGTAAGAGGCCCAAGCAGAACCGATCCTCCAGGGTCATCGGAACATTACAATAAATGTTTGAAACGCGTGAAAAAAAAATGGCGATCCGAGAAAAAAAAACTCAATTTACATAAAAAAAACGCAAAAACAACGAAAAAAATATCTCAATTTATTTAAAAAAAATACGGTAAACGAGCTGAAGAAAATAAAATCAAAAGATATTTTTTTCTATACTAGCAGCTTATATCTTTTCCCTCTATAGTTTATTACCTCTATTCCGCGAGTCTTTGGAATCTATAGTGTCTATAATACATACGTCACTGCCAGCAAGTAAACATTGAGTTTTTGACAGATTTTGAACAGATCAACATAAGAAATTTTAGTTCAGAATTTGCAAAACTTTCACAATTCATTGCGCTTAAATTAAATTTACGATGGCTGGATCTGCTCTACGACGTTTGATGGCAGAATATCGCCGTAAGTATTTGATATCTATTCACTCAGCGTTATTGCGTCGGAAACAAAACGGTCCTATCCATGTTATTACTTTCACTTCCAGAATTAACATTGAATCCTCCAGAAGGTATCATAGCTGGTCCCGTAAGCGAAGAAAATTTTTTCGAATGGGAAGCATTGATCACGTAAGTTTCGGCCAAGTATAAGGATTTATGTAGGCAGTTTGACTATCTTCAAGAGCGTATGTGTTTTTATTTCAGAGGACCAGAAGGAACTTGCTTTGAAGGTGGTGTGTTTACAGCGAAACTTGTGTTCCCTCCCGACTATCCACTGAGTCCTCCCAAAATGCGATTCACATGTGAAATGTTCCATCCAAACAGTAAGATATGTTTACTTTCGGAAGCTACAAATACTGTAAAATACTTCGTAAAGAATGGCCGAAACTACGGATTTGTGCCAGGGGGTGCACTCGTGCACTACAAACAAATATTCATCCATTCGTCATTCATCGTCCCATATCTCACACTCTCTAAAATAACAACTCTCATTTTTGAGTAACATCCATGCCGCACAGGAACTGTGTTGGAAACACACATTTTTTAAAATTGCTCGTACGTTCACATTTTTGCAAAATATCAATATTTTTCGGTATTTGAAGGTGGTTTATAAACCCAGTGAGGTTGCCATGTCGAAATTTTTGCAAAATACATGCTCATGTGAGCGTACGAGCAATTTTTAAAAATCTTCATGGGATTCAATTGGTGTTTTTCGGTGATGATTTAAAACTCATTTTTTACTCTTCTTTACGTTTCAACCTACTTTATTGCTTTCGGTCATCTTCAGAACTGTCAGATTAAATAATACAAAATACAAATCACAAATTACAAACATTATAAACATTCAAAATTTTACAATACAAACACTTACGATTCCGCCGGACGTTCGTTTGTCAAGGCGGTACACTTAATTCTAAAATCGTTTCGTTCTTAAGTAATATGTCCTCGTCTCTCTTGCTGTTGTCGTGTTCGTCGTTGTTCGTCTTTTAGTTTGTTAATCAAGTTGTTGTATGTGTTCGAAAACCCGTCTACGTCACGCTGTAAATTAACCGTCGTTTCGTTGTTGATCTTTATGTGGACCACTTCAGCAGCCAATCTGCTTGCATCATTATTTATTCTCTCTAGGATCCGAGTTCGAGAGAAGTCAAAGTGATGCCCGTTGTCTACCGCGTGTTGCGTGAGTCCCGTAGCTGAAGCGTTGGTGCGTATCGAGTTTTTGTGTTGCGTTATGCGCTTGTCCAGTGTTTGAGAGGTTTGTCCGATGTATTCCTTGTTTTCACATGCTCCACAAGGAATACTGTATACCACGTTTGTTTGTTTCATGTGTGGTATTGGGTCTTTCAATTTTGTGAAGACCGTGTTCTTCACTTTATCACATGGTTTAAAAGACGCTGTGATATCGTGTTTTCGCAACGTTTTGTTCACCTTCTCGCTTAAACCAGGGATGTATGGGATGGACACATACCTTTTTTGTTCCCCATTCTCGCGTTCGTTCTCAAGAGTGTTGTATATGAGATGAACCCGACGCTTTATCGTGCGTTGGATGAGGTTCTCTGGATAATTATTATTGCGGAGAATGTGTTTGACCATTCGAATGCTTTCCTCCCTTCGTTCGACATCTGTTAGCTTCAGTGCTCGGTCAATAAGCGCGATCATAGTGTTCATTTTGTGCGTGTGCGGGCTCTCTGAGTTGTAGTCCAGGTATCTGCCGTCACGTTGTTTTGGAAACCAAATTTTTCTAATTCTCTCACCCTCTCTCGAGAGCGTGAGATCCAGAAACCGGAGTGACTCGTTCGTTTCTTGCTCCACGGTGAAATTCAGTTTCTCATCCACTGCGTTGAACTGTTCCACCACCTTCTCCACTTCCTCTCTTCTGCCGACTACGAAGCAATCGTCGACGTACCTTTTGTAGTATGAGATGGTGATGTTGTTCTCCTCCAGCTGTGTTATGGCCTCCTGTTCCACCTTTTCCATGATGATGTTGGCTACAACCGGTGAAAGGGGGGATCCCATGGGCACCCCCGCTGTTTGGCTGTAGAATTTTCCTTCGTATTGGAAGAAAGATGCCTCAAGAACCGTCTTCATCGCATGTTTGAAACTTTCCCAAGGGATAGTGGTGCATTCTTGTAGTTGTTCCCACTTTTCTTCTACGAGTTCGTATACTTTCTCAACTGGAACGTTGGTGTAAAGTGATACTACATCCAAGGAGTAGATGATACTGCCTTCTGGAATCACTATGGTCGAGATTTCTTCCGCAAATTCGAAACTGTTTTTGACGTGTTGAAAGATCGAAAGCAGTACCTAAGAAGAAAAATCGAAGAGGCAATCACCGTCGAAGACTGGCGATATGTGACAACAATGGTGGAAAAGAGCGCCAGAAATACGTACAACAAATCAAAAAACGGGGAAAAGAAGAAACTGGAAGCACTGAAGATGGAGAAAATTCGGAACCAACATCGGAATCACGAATGGATTGAGAACACGACCAACGTAGAACTACCGGACTTCGTGGAGAGAACCCTTCTTCTCGGACCGAACTTCAACATCCAGAACAAGAAGACGATTCCATACGTGAGATTCGTGGCCGACGTGGAGACAGCGATCAGGCGAATCCCCGAAGCAGAACACATCAGAGGGGAAATATCTACGATCATGTCGAACTACGTCAACTATCAACGACAGCCCATGACGAAAGAAAACGAGTGGATACTCAAAGATGTACTGAAAAGCCGAAAATTCTTGAAGGAACATCCCGAACTGTACGTAACGAAAGCGGATAAAGGGAATAAGACGGTCGTGTTGGCAGCCTCGGAGTATCGTGAAAAGATGGCGGAAATGGTGAGTGATACGAACACCTATAAACTGCTAAACGACAACCCCACGAATAGAACCTTGAGAAAACTCAATACGATAATTGAACAATGGTGGAAAGATGGACACATAGACACACAGACAAAAAATCGTCTCAAAGTGTTTAACTGCCATCCTCCAAGAATTTATGGCCTGCCAAAAATTCACAAAACCAACAGACCTCTCAGACCAGTGGTTTCGACCATTGGTTCTGCAACGTATCGCATGGCCCAGTTCTTAGCGAACATCTTGGGTAGTATAGTGGGGAAAACACAATATCACGTCAAAAACAGTTTCGAATTTGCGGAAGAAATCTCGACCATAGTGATTCCAGAAGGCAGTATCATCTACTCCTTGGATGTAGTATCACTTTACACCAACGTTCCAGTTGAGAAAGTATACGAACTCGTAGAAGAAAAGTGGGAACAACTACAAGAATGCACCACTATCCCTTGGGAAAGTTTCAAACATGCGATGAAGACGGTTCTTGAGGCATCTTTCTTCCAATACGAAGGAAAATTCTACAGCCAAACAGCGGGGGTGCCCATGGGATCCCCCCTTTCACCGGTTGTAGCCAACATCATCATGGAAAAGGTGGAACAGGAGGCCATAACACAGCTGGAGGAGAACAACATCACCATCTCATACTACAAAAGGTACGTCGACGATTGCTTCGTAGTCGGCAGAAGAGAGGAAGTGGAGAAGGTGGTGGAACAGTTCAACGCAGTGGATGAGAAACTGAATTTCACCGTGGAGCAAGAAACGAACGAGTCACTCCGGTTTCTGGATCTCACGCTCTCGAGAGAGGGTGAGAGAATTAGAAAAATTTGGTTTCCAAAACAACGTGACGGCAGATACCTGGACTACAACTCAGAGAGCCCGCACACGCACAAAATGAACACTATGATCGCGCTTATTGACCGAGCACTGAAGCTAACAGATGTCGAACGAAGGGAGGAAAGCATTCGAATGGTCAAACACATTCTCCGCAATAATAATTATCCAGAGAACCTCATCCAACGCACGATAAAGCGTCGGGTTCATCTCATATACAACACTCTTGAGAACGAACGCGAGAATGGGGAACAAAAAAGGTATGTGTCCATCCCATACATCCCTGGTTTAAGCGAGAAGGTGAACAAAACGTTGCGAAAACACGATATCACAGCGTCTTTTAAACCATGTGATAAAGTGAAGAACACGGTCTTCACAAAATTGAAAGACCCAATACCACACATGAAACAAACAAACGTGGTATACAGTATTCCTTGTGGAGCATGTGAAAACAAGGAATACATCGGACAAACCTCTCAAACACTGGACAAGCGCATAACGCAACACAAAAACTCGATACGCACCAACGCTTCAGCTACGGGACTCACGCAACACGCGGTAGACAACGGGCATCACTTTGACTTCTCTCGAACTCGGATCCTAGAGAGAATAAATAATGATGCAAGCAGATTGGCTGCTGAAGTGGTCCACATAAAGATCAACAACGAAACGACGGTTAATTTACAGCGTGACGTAGACGGGTTTTCGAACACATACAACAACTTGATTAACAAACTAAAAGACGAACAACGACGAACACGACAACAGCAAGAGAGACGAGGACATATTACTTAAGAACGAAACGATTTTAGAATTAAGTGTACCGCCTTGACAAACGAACGTCCGGCGGAATCGTAAGTGTTTGTATTGTAAAATTTTGAATGTTTATAATGTTTGTAATTTGTGATTTGTATTTTGTATTATTTAATCTGACAGTTCTGAAGATGACCGAAAGCAATAAAGTAGGTTGAAACGTAAAGAAGAGTAAAAAATGAGTTTTAAATCATCACCGAAAAACACCAATTGAATCCCATGAAGATAAAGTAAACGGTGATCAAAACAACGATAAGAATTTTTAAAAATGTGTGTTTCCAACACAGTCATTGTGCGGCATGGATGTTTACTAAAAATGTGCAGGCCGAACACATTTTTGAGCGTAGCCGTTTTTGCGTGCAGCAATGCATTCAAATTCTAGGGGGTAAAGTCTAGCTTCTGAAGCTAAGGAAAACTTCCACTCGGCAGGTTAATCTGCAAACACCGATCGTAAATTTGAGTACACGGAACCGCCAAACTACCGCAATTCCATAGTTCGGCCCAATAAGCCAAAATTTGAGTAAATCGATTAAATATACGCTAGGTAGATTGCCTTTACCCCAGCTAAAAAATAAGAGTAGGTAAATTCAACCTAAGACCCCCCTCATTCAACTCAATTTTGAGTAAACCGACATTTACCCAAAATTGGCTTATTGGGGTCAAGGACCCCCTTTGAGAGAGGGAAAACAACCTAATTTTGGGTAACGAGTTTATTCGATATACTCAATTTTGAGTAAAATCGACAAAAAATAGAGGTATTTTGGATTTTCCGTGTAAGATATGTTAACCCTCGAGCAGTCGCGTCTTTGACTACCTGCAGCGACGCCGCGCTCACGCTGTGTACCACATGCGTGCATTTTTCATGGTGCGTGTATTGCGGCGCTCATAATAAATCCACATTGGGCGGCGCGGCGGCGATATGCCCGCGAGGAGATTCCCGCGATACAGACGCAGTGTCAAAATTGAACAGATACTGTCACCTAGAGTCACTCTACTGTCACCCACCCAGCAGCATCGCAGCAGCCTTCAGGCCGTTCATGTCAAAACAAAAGCTAACACAATGGCTACTCAGGTGGCCAGAAATCGTAATAATATTTATCGCGACATTGATTCACTTTGCATACGCATTACCTCTTCGGCTTTGTGTTTAATAATCGGGGTGTTATTTATGTCGTTTTCGTTTTTGTGGCGGTGCTACACCGCTTCGTGCTACACTGTTCACTACAAAAACGAACATTTTCGGTGCAGTTGCATTGGTGTGTGTGAATAAAAACCAAAATATTTACAACTTTGCAAACGTTGATTGGTGGACACGGTGTACACCCGCTACACTCTCGAATTTTTGAGTGCTGCACTATCTTGAGCGGTGCAGAAAAAGTGCTACACCGGTGCAGCACGAAAATCAAAAACGAACACTTTCGGTGCAAAAGTGATACACCGGTGTAGCACCACCGCAAAAACGAAAACGACATTAGTGATGCTGCAGGAGGATACGGCTTCATCCAAGGGGTTGGTCATTCAGCACACTTCATTTGTGCCCGAGTTTGTGCCGTGATTTTTGAGCGTGTGCCAATATGTGCCTAAACTGTGCCGGTTGTTTTTCAGTGTGTGCCGAACGTGCCGGAGGTGTGCCGAATGTGCCCAGTGGAATATTTTCTTAGAATGTTTTTGCGCTAATTATAATCCTGTCAATTTTTGGCGAATGTTATTGGTCTAGTCGGTGTTTACCGACAAAATTCCACCCAGAACACTTGTCTAGAATCTGTATGAAGGGATTTTTTGCAATCGTAAGTATAATGACAGTTTGATTCCATACCGCAAAGTTGGATTTCTATGTTGTGCCCATGTGTGCCGGATTGTGCCGGCATGTGTGCCGGCATGTGTGCCGGGCACAATGTGCCGAGTCACCAACCCCTTGGCTTCATCTTTTTCATTTCCACATTGCGTCTCTATCGCGTGCATCTCCTCGCGGCCATATCGCCACAGCCTCATGTGGATTTGATATAAGCGCCGCATGTAGAATTTCTGACCATCAGGTCGCTCATAGTGGTGCGGTCATATTTTAGCAACTTGATGGAAAAAAAGAAGACTAACGCGTTTGCGGATTTATCTTGCAAGGCACAATACCCAGTACACGACGCTCATAGAACACTAAGCTGAGAAGCAGGCTTTGTGCCAGTGAGGACGTTACGCCAAGAAGAGGAGAGGAGGAGTACCCACACTCAAAATAATACGCACGTCAAGGCTACGTGGAAAATCACGTAGCTCCACAAAAGTGTTCATTTCCTTGAAGTTACCTGTTGACGGTAGTATTCACCGGAACAATGGTAAACACTATTAGGCTCCTGTTACCTTCACCCAGTGACCCAGTACCTGCTACGAGAAAATCACGTAGCCACTTCAATCTGGCAGGTTCATTCTTTATATGCTTAGTTATGTCGTTTTCGTTTTTGCGGCGGTGCTACACCGCTTCGTGCTACACTTGTCGCTGAATAAACGAACATTTTCGGTGCAGTTGCATTGGTGTGCGTGTATAAACACCAAAATATTGACAACTTTGCAAACGCTGATTGGTGGACACGGTGTGCAGGTGCTACACTCTCGATTTTTTGAGTGCTACACTATCATGCGCGGTGCAGAAAAAGTGCTGCACCGGTGTAGCACGAAATTCAAAAACGAACAGTTTCGGTGCAAAAGTGCTACACCGGTGTAGCACTACCGCGAAAACGAAAACGACATTAGATTGGCTATTTTCGGTGAAATGATCAACAAACAGCATTATTTGCGTAACGCGTTTCGGTCTACTATTCTTCGACCATCATCAGACGCATTCAGCTGATTAACTTCACAATTACGTCAGACGATTAATACGTAATTGTGAAGTTAATCAGCTGAATGCGTCTGATGATGGTCGAAGAATAGTAGACCGAAACACGTTACGCAAATAATGCTGTTTGTTGATCATTTCACCGAAAATAGCCAATCTAACTAAGCATATAAAGTATCGCGGTGATCAAACCAAGTCAGAAAAGATTCATTCTTTGTTTATTTAGTGATGAACTTGGCGATTCTTCCAAGATGGCGGCAGTGAGAAACGAATTCTGGAAGCTGTTGCATCAATGATAAAATTTGACATCAGTAAGTACATTTTCCATTAATGTTGAGTATTTTGCGCATATCTAGTTGATTATTCATGTTTTTTTCAGAGATGGCTTGCATTTCCGATTTGATGATGGTGTTAAAATTGTCGGCGGATTTATTTTTCATCCGTCAGCAGGAGTACCCGCATGCATCGAAGAGCTTGCTGCAGCAATCTGACTCTAGCGGAGCCCTTGGCCGAGCCAGACAAGCAAAACTTCAAAATGCACCAGAAAAAGCGCTTTAAAAAGTATTGCTTTATTTCAAATCAATTAAATAAGTGAAATATATGAGAAAAAATGTTTTGTTTACTTGTCTACATTTTCTTCCATTGGTTAAATAAATGCATTATTTTTCAACTGTATGCAAATTATGTTTGAAATTCATCAGTCGGAAGATAATGTAGCTCTTTAATTACTTAACCAAAACCAAAAACCGGAGCTGTAATTCATCTATAGATACCGTAATTGTGATATTAAATCAAAATACAATTTATTGGAGTGTTCAGTATGAACTACAGGCACACTCTGTAAAGGATACGAAAAGTCACGTAACTGCTACGTGGAATACCGGTGGATGAATAGTTCATGAGTGACTTTTGAGTTCATTCCTTGCTACCCATGTTCCACGTAAGTGCTACGTGGAAAGTGCGATGGAAAAATACTACGTATGTTTTCACGTAGTTATGACGTTTGGATTGTTTGCAGTGCAGTACACGACGCGAACGCTCCCTGGTTAAGAAGCGCATTTTCTACAATGATATTATTTATCAAGGCGGTAATTGAAAGCTGAAATTTTCGTCGATCGAAGCTCGAATGTCGGATAATCGATTCGTCTGAGATCTAACTTTGGACAGTTTCGGACTAGTGCGCTGGGCAACTTATGCCACGCTATTATTCATCCCAAAACAATGCGTTCGACCGCGACGTTCGACAATGTACGAATCCAATCTCGTTTGTATGCGAACATAATTATATTTACGAAAACAAAAATCTGAGGAACCAGCCATAAAGAAAAAGGGTAGCAGAAATGGATCAGTGAAGCAAACTTTTCTGGCAGATGTCGCACCAAAACAAAGAAGTCATCTTATATGGACATTAACATTGTGACAACAGTCGAGTTATGTCAAACACACATAGCTACGGTGGCAGTTTATTTCATAGCGGCCATTTTAGTTCTTTTAATGGTCCATTTCCGACGCGGTTTAATGCAAATCAGTACTTTATTTATGAATGCACTTCAACTTGATGTCTCAGCAAAATAAAATTGTCCAGATTTTCCCAGGAGTGCGATTGGAAGCTGGAACCCATATTACATAGACCTAATACCTAAATCATCGAATGAGCGTATTGCTGGAGCTAGTCCACCATAACCACGCAGGCCATAGCTAGGCTAGCTTCGTCGATGACTGTTAATAATAAATAAAAAGAACGCAAGACACCTTCCATCAAACTAGACGGCTGCCGACTGATACCTCGATCAGCAACCGCCATACTCTTTATTCCACGAAACACGATCTTCTCCTCCTGGCTCGAAGTTCCCCCTCACTCCAACGCTTGGCAAGTGGCCCAACTCCAACGTTTGCACCAGCTCTACACCAGTTCCGAGCTCCGATCAGGTCCATCTCCGAACTCAACCTTCATGTTGTCTTCCGGATCACAGTTTTCCCGTATCGCCAACATTTCCATGAATCCTGTCCTCCGTTGCAGCCAATTCATCCGCCCAAGGATCACGTGCTGCGGCTCCGCGTCTTATGTGGCCGATCCTTCTCCCGGTCGATACGTGCTGTGGAACACGCTCCTAGGCCCTTAACATGCTGGAGCTAGTCCACCATAGCCACGCAGGCCATAGCTAGGCTAGCTCCGTCGATGACTGTTTCTTAATAATAAATAAAAAGAACGCAAGACACCTTCCATCAAACTAGACGGCTGCCGACTGATACCTCGATGAGCAACCGCCATACTCATTATTCCATTCAGGTATATACAATTTAACAATCCATAATAATATACCTCTGCCATCTCTCCAACAATTGTACCTACCAACAATACTGCCGCCGTTCACGTACCTGAAGGTTCGACGCTACTCGAGCGTTCAACGCTACCTAACTTCCAACACGTATAAAGATCGTATGTCCATATGAATAGGAAATTCAGCAAATATGAGACTGATAAGCAAAGGCAGTTTTGTCCATACAAATTTTCGAAATTTGCATGAAGCGTAGAATTTGTCCAAAAAAGAAGGCTGACGAAAGATTGAACTTTTTCTAGTGTTGCCAATATTCTAGATATTCCAGTTTCCAGTTTTCAAGATAATCTATTTGCCAAACTATATAATAGTGACCGTAAGAAGCAAGACAGGATTGCTTTTTTTTTGCAAAGGTTCCTAGCGGCACGCCGACGGACGTAGAAACCTCTCCCATCACTGTGCGCGCAAGCGTCTCGCGTTTGCGCGGACAACGACAGTTCACTGGGCCTTTGGATAGTATAAAGAACGTAATCCATCAGAAGCAGTTCATCAGCCGTGCACGGAACATGTCGTCCAGTAAGACACTGTTGCGTACTAACTCAGAAGGTTACGGTAGAAGGTGTGAAAAATTCGGTTTTGTCATACGGTCGATTTTGTATGTTTTTTTTTTTTGTCATGTCAAGGTTTAAAGAATGTTATTGTTCAAATTTATGTTGTGACCTATAATTCAGTAGTCTTTGGTGTGCTTATGATCTCCCGCATAATCACAAACTGTAAATGCAACGTTTTTCATACTGTAGATGACCATATGCAATTGTCATTGTACCATATCTCAGACTATCGGAGATAACAGTAAGCTAACCATTCCATGTACAGATTTGCCAGTTTGACAAATGGTAATCCGCCAATTTACAGTATGTGGAATAGGCGGTTAAGATAGGTTACCATAAAAAATCGCGCGTTTTCCCGAACAAATTTTTCTCAATACAGTTAAGTATATGGTCAATATATTATCCAGTTTTTCAGACAATTTACTGCATAGAAAATGGTTAAGGAGCAGTTCAACCATAAACTCGATACAAAAACGAATAATGTTTGTATATTGCGAATCTTTTCTGAAATCCGCATACCGGCCAACAACTTGTGCGCCGACGGCCCATGCGCCGGGTTGTGCGCCATACAAAATGTAAATAAACAAGTGTCAAAATGGTTCGCGCCAAGAGCTCTATCTCTCTTAGGGCTCGGATCCATTTTTTGTCTGAAACATTGAACATCCGTATGTCTGGAAATAATGTACAACAAAGATATTATTGACGGTAACAACCCTTTAACTTCATTAAACTACTGATTAATAGTGATTTGGCTAGTGAAAAACCTGGCGCATAGGCAATCGGCGCGCAAATTGTGCGCTGGTGTGCGGATTTGAGTTAATCGTCGCAAAGTGCCCAACACACATTATACCCTGGCGCGCAACCAAGAGGTCGAAGAGAAACTTGTCGAAATGCTAAAAATTCTCGAGAAGCTCAATAACAGGTGAATTATAGTTCTCCATAGTTGAATAACTGTAAACCGTATTGTGCCTTATTCATTTTTCCCATTCCTTTTCGCGAAGATTTGCTACTCTTTTAGCACCCAGCATGGCCCAATTCGGAAACACTTAAAATAATTAGGTACAATTTTTTTAAGCTCTCTGATTTATTGATTTTTATACTATTCACAAAAATACATCTGGAAACGCGTAGTATATACAGACCTTTCCATACGGTTGTGGCGGAATCTCCAATCTAATCGAACTGATGTCGAACGCTGGATTTTGCAGACGGTAATTGTGCCTCACGGGTTATACTGGCCGTTAGCGCAAATTCCGTGATATTACTGGAGCAACTACCACCTACCTACATTGATGCTCACGGAAGACCTTTCTTCGGTGGGGCGGATCCTCATCGGTCTGAGAAACACTTTTCCCGTTCTTTACGTAAACGGATTTCTTCTCACGTAGACGGTTCGACTCCATTGATAATCCGCGGGATTCATCCTTCCAAAGAGGATCAGAATGAATCGATTGTCGGCCTCCGGAACGATGAGTCATTGGATGGGTGTACACGCGAATATAAATTGAGGTCCCAAACGGTATGGCAGAATCTTCCGTGAAGGTTGTTTATCTATGAATACATTCAATACTTTGTTACGGAATATCGACAATAAACCATTGTACTACTTACCACCTTTGATTCCAAAGATTTATTTTCTGCTACAATATTGTATTTTTTACGAATAATCAGACTTCCACGACGAAATTGAAATCGCCCCAAAATCGTACAAATCTGTCATCTCCGACAGCTTTTCGCTTTCGAGCCATGATTCAGGAGAAATTAGCGCGGTTTGTTATGACAACAAGATCAGCTGGTGGTCGCCGAACAATGAGGATGAACGTAAACATCGGATGTCCAGCTAATTTTGTTGTGTAAACATGATCAGCTGGTGGACCGAGAACAATGAGAAAAATGTGTAAACATTGAGACGGCCGGCGAAATCTGTCATTATATCGGGCGAATTGCTAAAGACCGCCAACAGAGAGTGGCAGCGAAATCGAAAGCGAAATCGGAGAACGACGAAATTTATTGCACTGAAGTCTAAGTGAAAAAAAAAATCGCAATAGTTTAATTTATCTTTTTTAATCACGATTGAAAATAAGTCTTTTTCACATCAAAACATTGCGCTAGGTCATCTAAATCAAACCGAAGTTATACACGCAGAAAAATAAATTGTAAAAACAATTAAATTAAAGTTCAAATCAACCAATTTTTCAGTTTATTATAGCGACAAACTGATTTCTAGTTTAAACTGAACTGTTCCGTTGTTTGATAATACAAATATTTTCATTTGCCGAAATTTTTGACAGTTTGTTAGAACAAACAGATATTTGGTAGTTTCAACATAAAATAACAGATTGTTTTAAACGACAGTACTTTTGCAACTAACAAAGCCGGAATGTGATTGTGTTGGTGACGGAAGCTCCTGTGGCAGCTCGGAAATCTATTTTTAGACACTCGGCAAGCGGATGGAAGCAAGAACGAATAAAAAAAGGAAAAAAATCGAAACCGACCCACTTTTTGTGAATGCTGTCTTGAGTACCTGCGCGTTATCCATCACGGCCAAAACTGCACTTGGAAGTTGGAGTGATGGATTTGCTACACTTTCTTCGTTGTGGCGATGTTGGGGTAAGAATTTTATAGATGTGTGAGTGCTTCCGAGTCATGTTTATGGTTCTAATTTTGTTGAAACAAATGAAGATTTTAACGTTATATGGAATGATGGGAATCGGTTGTTTTGATCGATAAACTCTAAGTAAGAACAAAGAAATATAACTTTGGAATAAGTAAATGCTCAGTTTGAAAATCAACCATGCGTTTTATTGTTTTAAACAAGCCTCATTTTTCTGCGTGTACAAGACCTGGGGCCTGTAGCATAATGAAAATTTTACTAATAATATTAGTCTTGTAGCTTGTAACTTATAATTTTCTGTTGCATAAAAATACTACAAGTACAAGTTACAAGTCCAATACTACAAGTCGGATGGACTAATATTATTAGTAGAATTTACAAGTGTATGTTGCATAAACAAACTACAAGTATAAAATATTAGCTATGACTTGTACTTTTGATTACAAGTCTCAAAGGTCTTGTAAAATAATTTACAACCCGAATAAAACGGTATCGTACACCAATTGTACAGTGTGCGGTTTTCTTATGATTTGGGTTATTATACACAGGATTATAAATCGATGATACAACCAATCATATTGATGATAACAGTTATTATTTTAGGGGTTTTAATGATAGACCGAATGGGTTGTTAAGTATCGTTACCATTCAACAACGCCAAATTTCTCGAACAAAATATTTGCGGAATCATACGTAATATAATCACTTTATCATCAACTTTATGATTCGGTGAATAATAAAAACAAAACTGAAATATTTCACCAAATCTGTTTTACCGATTGGAAAAAAAAGCACACCCCTGCGGGCACTTGTAGGACACTGTCAAGTTTTTCTACGATTGTGTGAATCGTTGTTTACATCAACGGTGTTTTTTGTTGTGTCGGGAATCGAACCGAGTAAGCTTAAGATTGAAAACTCTTCGCGTGGTGCTTACACACTATACCAAATTGAATCGGTGTTCGCGGCAGGTTGAAACGAGTTGGTGTTGTTAATGTGAAATTGCAATTTGTGAACTTATCGACTTTGGAAATCTGCAATAGAAGCATTTTGGGTGAAAAGGAGACCTTTAAAGTTGTCGACTCCTGCGTGCTATGACATCCGGTAAAGGTAAGATTTCAAGTACTTCGTAAAATTCAGAGGACAGCAGCTTCTGGCGTGAAAAAAGCAGCCGCTAAGAGTGGCAGTTTTTGGGTGACAAAGTGATTCTCGCAAGAGCAAAATGGAACCATCACTGCAAAGTTGTTTTTGGTGATCAAAGGCATTTAGAAGTACGTAACATTGTCACTGATAACGAAACAGCAACGCATAATATCGTAACTTTGTTCCATTGCATTGTTTTTACACTAAAAAAGTCCACAAAAGTTGCCAACTTACCAAAAAGGTATTATTAGAAATGATTCATGTATCATTGAATGTATGGTTATCGCAAGCGTTATGATACTTTAATAGTATTGAATAATGTCAATTTTCCAATTTCAATCATCGAATCATAGAACTATTATTGCTTTTGTAGTAATCATTCCACGGATGGACGTTTTATGATATGAACGATAGCAGTAATTGTAAATTTTTATGCGGGAAGTTAGATTTAAAGTATTGCAGAAGTCATATTTAGTTTTGAATATATCGATTTACCATTTTGATGAACTCAAAAGACATTATTTGTTAGATTGTCAACCTTAATTTCAGTTTTCGACGATTAAATTTGGCAGTATGTATTCGAAACTCATTGAATAGAAAATTGCGTTGATGTACACTTTTTTTTTTTTTTTTTTATAGTGATTACGGCGGTAGCACACTGTGCTTATGTTCTAACACCGCACCCTTTCCCTACGTTTGCTTCTATGAGCCTCTATTTTTGTTTCAACACACAGAAGTACGTAGGCATATCGTGGCCCAAGTCGACACTGTTTTGGCCTGCGTTGAACAAAAATAGTTTTAATAAAAGTTTCCCCTTTTTTCTTTTTGTCAATTTTTTTTTTGTAGTATGGTCCATGTATTATGTTTCCAGTTCAAAACCGAATTAGCGACATTTTTTCTTTGACTTGCGCTGCTTTTGCCTTGCGTTAAACACAATGTCGGAAGTGGGGCGCTGTATAGAGCACCAGGTGTACAATACAGCGCCCCACTTCCGACATTGTGTTTAACGCAAGGCAAAAGCAGCGGAAGTCAAAGAAAAAATGTCGCCAATTCGGTTTTGAACTGGAAACATAATATTTAGTTAGGTTCTAGGTAATTTGTCAGTTGTTCGAAGTAGATCTCCAATATGTAGTCAATAAGTCAATTAAGTCATTCTGATCTGTTCTATCATAGCAGCTTTAGTCTTTGCTTTATTGAAGTGTAGTTTTATTGGAAATATGCTGAACATCGTTATTAAAAAGAGACGTCTGGAACTGTGTCCTGCTAGTTGTTCCGTCATGCACATACGTCATGTCTTAATAATGCCTAGGAGATTAACGAAAACACGTGTGTTCGGTCAGATGTCCATTGCGTAGAAAGTCAAGGAAAATAGGTTTCTTTATTGTCAGTTGTTATGTAAGCAAGCCTCGCCAAGTTGGTCAGTTGATTGTAATAAAACAAAAATTGCTTGTCAACTATTATGTATTCATCCCCCTACAAATACTACACTGCAAAAATTCTTCACGTCAAGGCTACGTGAAAACATACGTAGATTTTTTCCATCGCACTTTCCACGTAGCACCTACGTGAATCGAAGGTGACAAAGAATGAACGCATGAACTTATGAACTGTTCCTGTTCCACCGGAGTTTCACGTAGCAGCTACGTGATACTTCCAGTCCATTGCACGAATAGTTTTAGTAGGATGTAGATGGTACTTTGGTGTGATTTACTCATTATTAAGGTAAATTGCACTGCTTTTTAAGCTGGACCCGCTTTATTTACAATAATTCAAAATGAACTTAATCAATTTTCGCAATAAACTGCACTATCATTCATTAGCAGAAGGATAATGCAGCTATTGGAATAAGTTAAAACAAGATACATAATTATGGAACATTATCGTATATTTTAACACAATCTATTTGTTACGTCTTGGCACAAACGACCGTTCCGTATTACATTTAGGACTCGATTTAGGTAATCTCACAAATCAAGACCAGCAATTAAAAGGTCCAGATCAACATTTTGTAAGCAAACACGTTTCTGTTGAATTGTGGATTTCTGGGTTCCACCCACATAGCTCAATATCATTAGCAAATAGCGCACTTTACAAGCTTTTTGTTAATGATAAGGACGCGTAAACATAGATCCCAGATGGCTCTAAGTCGACAGAAACTAGTTTTTTTTTTGCAATGTTGATGCGGCCTTTCTAATGACTGGATATTGAAATATTAAACAGCAATCAGCATGGCAGTTGGCATTGTTCGGCGACGTTGATGCATTGTATTTGCAAGTGCCGAAGCCCACTCTGCAAACCGGCATCTTTTCCGCTTGCAGCTGGCGGTTTCACCGACGACATTAATTCAGCGACATTCAACCGCTTAGCAATTTAAAATTCCTGCTGCGTCGTAAGAAAATGATCTTTATGACTTATTTGCATTGCTACTTACAATTAATTTTACTTACCTTCAATAAGAATGCCAAATTATGCCAAAAAAAAAAAGTCCTAAGTTTGCAACGAGGTTTGCAATCAATCTACGCCATCTCGATGATAACGTAAACACAAAATGAACAGGGAATGAAGCTGTCAAATGAACTTACGCAGGCAAGTGATTTTCACGTCAGAGCTACTGAGCAGTTGCGTGAAGGTAACTGGAACATCATTTCGTATTTATTTATGGTTTGGTAATTGTCACCTTCGTCAAGTAAACTCAGAGAAATGAATACTTTTCTGAGGCTACGTGATTTTCCATGTAGCCTTGACGTGTGAATTTTTTAGAGTGTATGAAAAATATTGAAATTCGTTCTGTCCTATCGGTCCTACCTCGATAAACCATATCTGGAGCTCGATTTCAAAAGGTCGTATGTACTTTTGTCGATTGAAAATTCGATCAGTTGGATTCGCTTATTATAGCAAAAACCGTTGGAATTGAAAAAAGTTGATACATACAGCAGAATCATCACAAAACAGGCTTTCCGTTCCATCATTTAAAGTCTCTAACATATCTTCCATATTGCTACAATAACTAAAATAAACTGATCGAATTTTATATCGACAAATGTACATACGACCTATTCAAATCGAGCTCCAGATATCATTTTCTCAAGCGTAGCCTAGAAATGTCAACACAAGTAACGTTGATCAGTTAATAAAAAGCAGTCAGTTTTTGTCCAAAATGTCACGTCGAACGCATTGATGTCAACAATGCGTTTAAATGTTCGCACGTTAGCTTCGAATCTATCAGCACAATTAAGTGCTGCAAATCTCCTTCCCACTATTAATACGTCGATTGATTTTAATTGCATTATTTAAAGAAAATATGACCAACTAACATGGTAAAAAATCGACAAAGCGACTATGACATTAATAAATTACTAATCAAAATCAACCGAGAAACGTGGGAAATAGAGCCCAAACAACATTTTGAAGTCAGCTGGCTGTTAAAGGTTCCAAAACCAGTCACAAATCCTATATTACTTTCATTAGGATTTGTAACGATCATCAAAACCTTCTCAAATCCAACCGACTTGGAACTATTGCTTGGGAATAGACTCTACTGAGCCCTGGCGGATCCTCCGTGTTTATCGAGCATGTCTGATGCATATGATCAGTCATACTCCATCTGCAGCAGCCGGTTCGTGATGAACCGTTGGAGGCGCATTAAAGTGTTAAAAAGCTGATATGTTTCACTAAAGAACACTACATTACAATAATCAAAATGAAACTCCTTCACTTTAATACCGTCAACCCCTGCGAACTTGGCCAGGGCGTTGATGTACACTTTGTATCCAAAATATAATTTCTGCTGAGTCTCTCAAGTTCTCTAAAGTTTCTGCAATACCCATCTTTGATTGGAGGTCCTTGGTAAAGTTATGGTTATTATGGTCACTGCATAAGCACAGGTAAAGTTGCAGATGCGAAATAAATTTGAATCAATTGCTTGTATTGCATTGCGCATCATTAAGCTAATCAAGAGCTACAATATACATACACTAACTCGAATCGAGTTGCGATATATAAAAATAGGTAAAAGCTCAATTTTTGCATCCCAGATCACTTGGGATTTTAACAAGAAGCATAATAAATGTTGCTAAATCTTTATACATTCTTTTTCAACCAGTACTTTTAAATCTTTGGGACATTTTACTAAAAATCTAGGTACTTGCAGTACCATACTTTGTAAAAAAATATTTCGTCAGAGCGGCCGAAAATTATCCAAACCAGTGAAGAGAATTGTCAGACAAAAGAGGCACAAAACAAGCAACAAAGAAGGCGCGGCGATTATTCTTTATCCCTACTGGTAACAGATAATGACATGATCTCGAAAATTTTTGTTGCAGACAAAACGGAACCTGAATTTGTTGCGTACTTTTCAACTCGTGAATAATCAATTATTACCAACCCAAAATCGAAACTTTTTGATGATACATCTTCAGCAGTGTTGCAGTGTTTACCGACTCGAAGTTACCGCTCAAAAATCACAATGGAAGTCTTAAAAACCTCTAAACTCGTGGTGCATGATCGTTGTCCTATTCTGTTCAAGTTGGGACAAACCTATGTCGCATTGGGTAGAATGTCGCAACAAATTCAGGTTGCGACATTGTCGTTATTGTTGCGCGATGGTTGAATTTTGATTCACTGATCCAAACAGCATATGCTTTTCTTCATCTATCGTATAAAGAATGCAAAACTTCGGAATAAATGAAGTTATTTCCGGATGTTACGCGGAAAATGCAGAATGTAAACAAACATCAACTGCCATTTCAAATTAATAGTGAACTGTCGGATGAATTTTGACAGGTAAATGAACCAAAACAACTTGTATTTTCATGGTCACTAATAGAGTTTTGCATCGAAATTTAACCTCAATTTTCTCCCCGAGAGAGAAAAGAACGGCAACGAATGGGAATCAAAACAAACCACCGGAAAATGTCAAAATTCGTGTGGGAGAGAAAAGGAAGGGACGAACGAGAATGAACAAAACGTTCATTCGTGACGTCATCTTGCAGTATCCTATCTTACAAGTGCTAATATTGCAGACTACATCCCAAATTGGACTATCACACTTTTTTTGGCACACCTAAAAAGTGTGATAAAAGTGCACATTTGCCTCGGATCGTCTCGACGTCTTCGGTGCACTTATTCCTCCATTTACAAGGAATAAGTGCACCGAAGACCTCAACTCGATCCGACGTGACCCTGCACTGCAATCACACTTTGAAGGTGTGTGCACACTATTGTGTCAGTCCAATTTGGGGTGCAGTCAACAATAATATTAGTGGAAAATTGAGCTTTTATGCAACACAAATTATTAGCACTTGTAATATTAGTACTTGTAACTTGTAACTTGTAGCTAATATTATTAGCCCGATTATGCTACAGGGCCCTGATATCACACACACTAAACTTTCTTTAACAGTAACAGATACAATCCATTTAATATGCAACAATAATCTTCTCAAATGTGTGCGTCACATCATCATTGGTTTGCTTTCGGTATGGACCGTAAGTAATTGTCTTTGAAATATATGTCATACGGTTACCAATTGTGTGGTCGTTCAATGACCATTTTTTAGTGTATTCCGTTGTAAGCAATCTTGGCATAAACCACTAGAAATTATAAGTGAACAATTTACTAGATATTAACAGTTTGAGAGTTGGTTGAAAATCAGTTCTTTATATTTTCGATGATCGAAATCAATATTGTTGAATTGTAGAGCAACATTAACTCAAATGTTAACATTATGACTAATAGCTAACATAACGTTCGAACTATTTGTCAAGTTGTTTTTACTATGCGGGCTGTTAAATGGTCGATGTGTTTGTTATGTCCATTTTTGTTGATCCTCATTTTAATACTGTTTTTATGGTTTTTATTATCTTTGGAAATTGTCTTTTGTCCACATCCCTAGCACTATCAGCATCGGTCCAAATAATAGAAATACACTAGAACTCCAATGGCGCTGTAGTCACTTTTCACAATTAATTATTTTATAAACTTCAATTGCAATAATTCACTATTTTCAAGTGTCCTTCTTGTAAAGGACCTTTTGTTTTGGTAAACAAAATTAACTTGACACTTCTAGTACCGCTGCTGACGCTGTAAGGGCGTGGAAAACTAGATGTTAGTCACACGAACAGTCGCGACATTGAACTTCTGTGGCTAGTTATTCTACTGTCCAAATGAGTAATTTTACGAAGTGACAACAATGTTGATGATCAAATCAATATCAATTTTTACGGGTTATTGGACGCTATCTCCTGTCAAAATTCATTCATAAAATCGGCTCGTAAAATGGACTATAAGTCCAAATTAAAGAAAACTTTTCATACACTCAGGGTCTGTTCCAATTGACGAATTAAAATTAATTTTTACTTAAATTTGACAGTTCGACACTTAAACTTGACAGTTCTCCTAAGGAAATAATTATCGAACTGTCAAGTTTAAGTGAATATTAATTTTAATTCTTCAATTGGGACATACCCTCAGTCGAAAAATGTAAACATATCTAATTTGTCATAAATAGTCTACGTTAGTCAAAGTCGAAGTAATCAGTTTTTGTCGATTTCGTCTTGATCACACGTTAGCTTCAAATCTATAAGCAAGCAATATTAAATGCTGCACTTCCCACTATTAGTTTCTTACTTACTTTTAATTGATATTGCAAGAAAACAGACGCGCCAACATGGCCAAATAATTGGGGGGGGGGGGGGGGGTGGTCCAAAGCCTGATTTTTCTGATTTTTTGTATGGGAAAATCGAAAAATCGTCAATTATTGGGGGGGCAAAACCATGCTTGCCCCCCCTAAGTTGGCGCCTATGCAAGAAAACATTATTAAGGCGAAACTGGAAGCATTTCCTCACTTTTTGGTTTTCTTTTTTTTATGGGTTTTCAGTTGGAGCTGCGTGACAGCTTGATTGTCAAGGCTGAACCCGTTATTCAAAATTCATCTCTACCAAGACCAATGTTTAGACGGAATAGGCTATGTTGCCCAATTTAACACTAGTTTTTACATTGTGCCTAAGTAGTTTCAACAAAAATTTTGCATTTTCCCTCCTGTACATGTATTAGTCATGTCTACCCTCAGTCATGTGAAGTATATGAAGCTATCAGAATAAATCTTTACCCGCGGAACCTGAAGCACCAGGAATGTTTATATCCTTCTACGCTCCATACAAATTTCAAATTTTTTGTATGGACAAAAGTCTACGAGGGGGGTGGGGTCTGAGATGGCCAAATTTTGGTCTACGTGGTTTATGAACAGCCCCCAATGATAGACACTAGTTTTGAACATGTCATGGGCTTCCAATGATACAAGATACGAAAACAACCTAACTATTAAAACAGAGCCAATCCGTTCATTTTTCCTATCAGTCCTACCTAGATAAACCAAGTCATTTTCTCCCCCGTAACCTAGAAATGTCGGCCTAGTCATACACAAGTAACGTAAAGTGAGTATTGTAAATTACTCAAATTATTGTAAATTCAGTAGTAAATCAAAATCAACCAAAAAACGTGGGAAAGAAAGCCCAAACAGCATTTTCAAGTCTACTGGCAATAAAAAGTTTTCAAAACCTGTCACAAAACCTATAATATTTCTAGTAGGATTTGTAAGGATCCTCAAAACCATCTCAAATCCAACCAACTTGGAACTATTGTGACAGAATGTGCGAACCTCGACGATGCCGTTGAGAACTTCACGAGTATTCTTCAAAACGCTTTTACTTTGTTTGTTCCACTGCGACGTCTCCAAAAAAAGCCGCCTTGGTCTAATCCTGAATTACGCCGCCTGAGAAGGAACTGCAAAGCAGCAAAAAGAACCTATCGTAGGCATCGCACAGAAATGAATAAGTTATCGTTCCAGTTCGCTAGCCGCCAGTATCGCAGTTTGAATATCAGATTGTATCGTCGTCATGCCACCCGTACAGAGCGTAATCTAAAACATAACCCTAAAAGATTCTGGAACTTCGTGAAGTCTAAACGTAAGGAGACTGGACTGCCGTCGTCTCTTCATTTGGATCAAAAAGGGCCAATACGTCATCGGATAAGTGCGAACTTTTCGCTTCGTTCTTTAGTTCAGTGTGTAATATAGTCATCAGTTCCGTCAATAAAACTTTTAATGTTCTTAGGGTTCATTCAAATATTACGTAACGCAAAATTTGACAATTTTAGATCCCCTCCCTCCCCCACGTAACAACTTTTGTATGGGAAATTTTGAAATTTTGTATGAAGCGTAACACAGTGCTAGACCCCCTCCCTCCCCCCTCAGCGTTACGTAATATTTGAACGAACCCTTATATGTGTTGAAATGACAGCACATTTCCTTCCGTGTAGCCAAATTCTAATACAGCTGCGATTATGTATAATTTTATTTCCCTTTTGATGTGTGCTGCCATCTGTTTGTGACTTAATCTGTCTTGAAATATTTCGGCAAGAGAAAACGCATGAAAACTCGTGGGGTGCATAAGCACAGGCGCAACCAAAAAAAAATAAGCTAATCGCGTCGTAGTTATTTTCCACTAGTCTATTATCATCAGCGAATTTAAACAGCCATACTAATTGGAAATGGAAAACTACCTGGTAAATTCTCGCTCTCCAAAACGGACCAATGAAAAATAAGTTTTTAACAAATCCGTACAACATTGTGCAGTAATTGCGCCTCAGGTTTTAAGTTCAACCCACTTCGAATCGCGTTCGTTTGGTTATTCTGGTGGAGTTTATTTTACTTCGAGTTTGGTACTTGACTTTGCTAGATTTCGGTCGAAAATTTGAATAATTTTGTCGGAGTTGTTTGGATTTCTAGCTGAGACACTTTTTACTGCAAGTTTTTTATTATTTCAAATAGCGATTTGGGTTCCTTTTCTGTTTAGAATTTGGCTGTTGGCATTTCGATTGGGTCCAGGTGGAGTTTCGGTTCGCGAATATAACTGTTGGCCTGCCCTGAGGAGGCAGTCTCTAGCCGGGGTATTTTGACAGAGTTAACGGTCCTTTTTCGAAAGGTGGCGCTTAAGCCGTTGGCTTTAACGAAACGGAACGGAACATTACAAGTGTTCGATTCGGTGTTCGATTCGAACTCCTGCAGTGCCAACAGTAACGAGGCTGCTCTGGAACTTACTCCTGCTGGAAGTGTGGACGTTAATACATTCGAGGCCTGAAGCAATGCAGAAAGCTGAGAGAAAACTAAAATCCTCCTTCCAACCCGGACCAGATGGAATTGCTGCGTGTGTCCTGAAAAGGTGCTGTCAGCAGTTATTTCAACCTCTCCAATACTTGTTCAACCTTTCTTTGAGCAACTCTACCTTCCCTACGCGCTGGAAAGCATCGTACATGTTCCCGATACATAAGAAAAGTAGCAAACATGACGTGCGAAGTTATCGCGGAATCACATCGCTTTGTGCATGCTCCAAACCTTTTGAAATCATTGTTTCGGAGCATTAGTTTTACCAGACAAAGCATTACATTTCCACAAGCCAGCATGGACTTTTCCCTGGAAGAAGTATCTCGACGAATTTGCGTCTTTTTGTCTGCGCAACATCGGGCAGGGTCGGCAAATAGACGCCATATACACCGATCTTAAGGCAGCATTCGACAAGGTTAATCACTCCATACTGCTAGATAAGCTGAATAAACTGGGATGCTCGTCCAGCTTTGTTGCATGGCTCCGATCGTACCTCTGTGGAAGAAAATTAGCCCACTATTGTTCTCGTTGTTCATAAACGATGCCTTGTTACATATTGGGGAATGCTTTTGTCTGGGTTACGCTGACGATTTTAAGCTGTACATTGTTATCAACGGTGTTGAAGATTGTCGCAGACTCCAAACTTTGCTTGAGATGTTTGCAACTTGGTGCCAAGCAAATAAGATGGAACTCAGCATCCCCAAATGCTTCGTCATAAGCTACCACCATAAAATGAATCCGTTATTTTTCGAGTAGACGATTGGAGGCGAACTGGTACAAAGAACTGAAACGATCCGGGACTTGGGTGTAACCACCGGCTTCATGGTCGCGTTTTTTTCCGCCGTCAAGTTCGCAGATTGTGAACAATCGTGGGTACCGAGGATACGTAATTTATGTTTAGGCCCTTACTGCCAGAGCTGTAAGATCGGTGTAACACGCTAAATATAATTTACACAAAAGGCAATTTACACGGAAAAAAATACACGGTAATGAATATTTATTGGGTACCGGACTGGGCACAGAAAATTTTATGGTTTTCTTTCGTACTTCGAGGTCTTGAAATTAGTCTATGGTGTAACTCTCGACTCAGCTCTCTCGTTCAGAAATCACCACGAAGAGATCATCGATAAGGCTCGCCGTCAAGTTGGGTTTGTCAGCAAACTGAGTAAGGAGTTCAGAGATCCGTACACGCTCAAATCTCTGTACGTAAGTCTCGTTCGGCCTCTTCTAGAAACCGCGTCGATAGTATGGGATCCCTATCACAGCACTGTGGCCTCTCGAATTGAGTCTGTTCAGAAGAGATTTGTGAGATTTGCACTGCGTAACTTGCCGTGGAATGATCCGCAGAATCTGCCACCGTATGAGAGTCGATGTCAACTAATTGGGCTGAATACGTTGACGCAAAGAAGAAAACGAGCCAAGGCTATCTTTATAGCTAAACTACTTGCTGCTGAAATTGATGCGCCAAACTTGCTGGTGCTAGTTAACATTAATGTTCCTGGCTATGCTACTCGACGACCCGAATTCTTCAGGCTGCCTTTTAGACGGTGGGATTATATTTCTCAAGAACCAATTCGAGCGGGGGGAGCGACACTAGTTTTGCCAAGCCGAAAAACCCATAAAAAAGCCGAAAAAAGTCGAAAAAACCCGGTAAAACCAGCAAAACTTTTGCGGGTTTTAGCGACTTTTTTTGAGCTTTTTTCAGCTTATTTTGAGGTTTTTTGGCTTGGCAAAACTAGTGTCGCTCCCCCTGAATTCGAGCAATGATGGAATGTTTTAACCATGTGGTGCACTTGTATGACTTTAATGTAACGACAAATAATTTTAAGAGTAGACTTTCACGTTTTGTGTTTAACTAGTTGTAAGGATTCATTAAGACACATCAGTCGGATGAAATAAACATCAATAATAATAATAATAATAATAATAATAATAATAATAATAATAATAATAATAATAATAATAATAATAATAATAATAATAATAATAATAATAATAATAATAATAATAAAAAATTGAATACACGAGATAGGGTGACGAAGGGTATCATCGGCAGGTTTGTTCTCTTCGTCATGACGGGTTTTGGGAGTCGAATTGCCTAAAATTTGGGCATATAACTCAGCTTGGTTGGGAAGGATTTGAGGCCAACTCTGAGGCCAACAGGTTTAAAAAAAACCCGCATGACGAAGAGAGCAAAACTGCCGAAAATACGTAAGTTCCCCTACTACTAATTATTTCATATTTGAATTAAATTTGTATTTTTGAAAATTAACCGAATAGTGGGAAGCCCACGAACCAGTTCAAAGTCTGCTGACTCAAAAATGATTCCGAGACTCGTCACAAAACACAATAATTTTCATTATGATTCACGACAACTCTCGAAAACTTCCCAGACTCAATCGACCGAAACTGTTTTATGGGTATAGAAACTACTAGGCCCCAGCAGGTCCATCCTGTATATCGAGCATTTCTGATAAATCAGTCATACTCCATCTGTAGCAGCCAGTTCGCAATGAATCGTTGGAGGCGCATTAAAGTGTTAAAGGTCATATTTTCATTAAAAAAAATTAAAATCAACATCCTTCACTTTAATTCCGTCGAACCCTGTGATCTTGGCCAGGGAGGAAGCATGACAGGATTGCTGTAACAATTTTCCAGGAATTTCAGAGTTATTCACATATTCACTTATCGATACAGTGATAAATCATCATTACTAAACCTACTTAAATAATATATTTTGTTTCAGTTTTCGCGGATGGTAGAGTATGTATTTCCATACTACACGCTCCTGGTGATGACCCGTTAGGTAACATAAATGAGAACAATTGAATTAATGTTTTAAGACGAATTTTTATAATAATTTTTCATTCCAGGGTATGAACTATCTGCTGAACGTTGGAGTCCAGTCCAGAGCGTCGAAAAGATTTTGCTGAGTGTCGTTAGCATGCTAGCTGGTAAATTAGTACATATATGACTTATTGTTGAGATATCCGTTACCTTTATCATTTATTGACAGAACCGAATGACGAATCTGGAGCTAATGTCGATGCAGCCATAATGTGGCGTGAAAATAGAGAAGAATTCAACAAGATAGCTAAACGAATTGTCAGGAAAACATTAGGTTTACCGTCATAAAAATATATTCATCATATTGCTAAAAAGTGTTATTTTTATTTATTTCCGTCTTATATTTATACGTATAATGATAATAATATATTTCCGATCAAATTTTGGTACAGTTTTGTTTGTATTTTAACAATAATAGACCTACAACTTCGAAACCAAGCTTCTTGAGACATCTTTGTAACATCCATTAAACCAGGCCTGCCCAACCATTTTCAGCCGCGGGCCACTGGTGAAACTGTATACTAGGGTGGGTCAAGGGTTATATGGAAAAACGTGAATTTGAACGTATCTAGCCAGATCAAGGTTTTTTCGATTCCATTTGGGGTCCTTAACAACTGGCCAAAATTTGAGAGGAATCGGTTACGCCTACGTTTTTCGCATCGCGATTGAAATTTGTATGGAAATTCGTATGGGAAAACGTGCTTTTATGTATTTTTCCTATTTCATCTACTAATTTAACTCAAGTCATAATACTAAACCCGTTAAAGTATAATTCATGATATACCTTACAACTTTGCCGAAGACAGCAGGGTGCTAAAATGCTCACAAAAAAAAGTTATTATGCTCCAAAGTGAGGTATATCGAAATATATGCTGAAAATGACTTTTTCTGCCATCACTGCCCGCTGGGTCAATTATAAACTGCTATAGAACTTTGTGGATGCATTCTATCAATTTGGTGTCTTCAGAAAAGTTGTTTGGATTTACATGCTCTTTGAATTGCATTTGGACATTAGTTCGAAATCTCCCCGCATAGGTGGCGCTGCGATACAAACTTTTTTATTTCGCATCCTAGAGCTTTGGCGTTTTCGGCAATGTTGTAGAACACGAACAATTATGAAAGTTTATCGAAGACACCAAAGCTCTAGCACAGGGGTTCCCAACCTTTTTGAGGTGGCGACCCCCTTTAAGAATTGTCGAAACATCTGGAGCCCAATGATATTTTTTGGAAAAAAAATGAAATAAATTAACGAAACCGAGTTTTTTTTTGGGATACAGTGACGTTGCTAGAAATTTACTGTGGGAGGGGTTTTCGATGATCAATGATACGTTTTTTTTTATTCGACACTTACATTTCATAAACAATGATGTCATGTACATTCAATTTAAATTATGGCTGAAAAATAGCGGGGCAGCCGAAAATTTTTTCTTCTGGAGGCGTTTTATATTGAAAATTTGTTCCTAAAATTGTGGCTATAGAATAAAAATATAACAAGTTTTTGGTAACATCGCGGCCCCCTTGGACTGCCTTCACGGCCCCCCAGGGGGCCGCGGACCACCGGTTGGGAACCCGTGCTCTAGCACTTAACATAGCGAAGTTATAGCACCCAGCGGGCTGAAAAAGTCATTTTCAGCATATATTTCGATATACCTCACTTTGGAGCATAATAACTTTTTTTGTGAGCATTTTAGCACCCTGCTGTCTTCGGCATAGTTGTAAGGTATATCATGAATTATACTTGACCGGGTTTAGTATTATGACTTGAGTTAAATTAGTAGATGAAATAGGAAAAATACAAAAAAGCACGTTTTCCCATACGAATTTCCATACAAATTTCAATCGCGATGCGCAAAACGTAGGCGTAACCGATCCCTCTCAAATTTTAGCCAGTTGTTAGGGATTCCAAATGGAGTCGAAAAAACCTTGATCTGACAAAAATGTTCCGATGACCCACCCTACTGTATACCAGTCGACGGGCCAGAAATAAAAATTCGTTAATAATTTTTTTTTATCTTTTCTGAGTATGGCTAGATAATAGAAAAGAACTTTTTTGCAGTTTAATGTTTCTAATGAAATTTAAAAGGTTTTTTGATTTCTTGCAGAATATTGGAGCTTGACAAAGTATTTAGGAAGTTTCAATAACATGTTTCAATGTAGTACTGGACAGAGCTATTGAATGGCACAAAAAAATCTCTGATTAGCTTCAAAAATTGTGATTAAATTTATCATGTTTTTCCTAATTAAGTTTATGACGTAATCATTCTATTTTGTTTTACAATTGGGTTTTTAAATTAAGAAAAAATAAATGTTTTTTTATTTTTAAACTAAAGAGCACCTTTCCCTGAGCCGCTATGATTTTTTTTCAGATTTTTAGAACTTTATTTTGGTATCTAAAATCAATTTCAAAGAGATTTTTTTAAATCACCTTTTGACAGCTGGGCAACTGCTTGACAGCTCCGCTCAATGCAAAATGCGACGAGGGGTGATTCGACAAATCGCTCTCATACAAATTTCAAATTGATTTTCAAATAGGTTCCCGGGCACCAAAATTGATGAAAATTTGGATTTCGGCTCAGTTTGGCATGCAGATTCAGAATATGGAATTATCACAACACCACTAAAGAAGCCAATTTGCTTGATAAATTTTCACATTACAAATTATTTTATTATTAAGAATCTTTTACTTCAATTCTGTAGGACACTCAAACCAAATGCTTGCATATTTTTAAATCTTTTAAAAATTTTACAAAATATACTCTAAAACCTGCTCTAAAAAATCATTTTTTTTAAATTATTAAAATACATTTCCATTGAAAATGGAAAATATTCAGAATAATAATATCTCGGGCTAAATTCTATCATTTTTGTCCAATCGTGCCGCGGGCCGCACAAAATGTCCTCGCGGGCCGGATCCAGCCCGCGGGCCGTACGTTGGGCAACCCTGCATTAAACGTTGCTCTGGAGACATTCTTTAGTAGTGAGTAAAGAAGACGACAGAGGACGTTTGTGGTTAAACATAAACTGAATCTTTATTTCGTTTTCCTTCATATTGTGCGTAACCCTCTAATCGCATGAGAACCCTCTCAGAGGGTTCGCCAATTTAACCGAACACAACAATCTTCTGCAACTAAAGATCGCATGAGTGGTAAAAGGACACCTTTTGTTTTTTTTTAATATTACAGGCAACCCTCCTCGCTCCGAGGTGAATTCCTTTTAACAAGCATAAAATGAATCCAGTTGAAAATAGATGCATAGAAGCACACTCCTTCATGGCGTTAGGGATCGAAGACAAAGAAATGTTATTAAACATGGGGTAAAAACACTAGACTTCATCCCGCTATTGTGGATTTACCAGCTACTTGTATTACACCGGTTCCTTCAGTATGGCCTCCAAAGTATGTAGCCGTTTTATAAAAAAAAAGTAACTTATAAATGATTTTAAACATTTCTCGCGTTTAGTATCATACAGGCATATCTACAATGATCGATTTCTCTTCGTCGATTTTCTCTTCGGATTATTCCGGAAAATATGACAAATATTCGGATGATCTCTCGGTGTATTTCGGTGAATGACGACTAGGACTAGCATCTAAAACAGGGGTTCCCAACCTTTTTGAGGTGGCGACCCCCTTTAAGAATTGTCGAAACATCTGGAGCCCAATGATATTTTTTGGAAAAAAAATGAAATAAATTAACGAAACCGAGTTTTTTTTTGGGATACAGTGACGTTGCTAGAAATTTACTGTGGGAGGGGTTTTCGATGATCAATGATACGTTTTTTTTTATTCGACACTTACATTTCATAAACAATGATGTCATGTACATTCAATTTAAATTATGGCTGAAAAATAGCGGGGCAGCCGAAAATTTTTTCTTCTGGAGGCGTTTTATATTGAAAATTTGTTCCTAAAATTGTGGCTATAGAATAAAAATATAACAAGTTTTTGGTAACATCGCGGCCCCCTTGGACTGCCTTCACGGCCCCCCAGGGGGCCGCGGACCACCGGTTGGGAACCCGTGATCTAAAACAACAAAAACAATCAAAAATGATTTGCAAGCCAAGTTACTAGCCGAAGAGAAAATCGATGAAGAGAAATCGATCATTGTAGATACGCCCGTATGATACTGAGCGCGAGATTTTTATTGTATGCACTATTCCTCCTGCCAGTAGCTACTCAGCGACATTCATTTTTTGACAATCAAGTTGATTTTTATATGAAAACGGCTACTTTGTAACGGCTACTTAAGTAATCGGTAGAATACAAGTAGCCGGTAAATCCACCATAAATTCTGCTCTAATATTCGCCAAAAAATAGTATTTGTATGGAGAGAGTGAAGACTAGAGCAGTGGCGAAGTCTAGTGCTTTTACCCTACATCATTTTAGCTTTCTATATGGACTTATCCACCGATGAACCGAATTCATCGCGGTCCGAGAATTTTGACACTAGAGCGGGGTCGTTCCAATCAGAATTGAATGATTCTGATTGGAAACGACCCCGCTCTAGTGTCAAAATTCTCGGACCGCGATGAATTCGGTTCATCGGTGGATAAGTCCATAGATGAGTGCACCGCCCGCTGAAAGTTCACTCGGGCAGCGAATTTTGACACCACAGCGGGGTCGACTCTCAACAACTTCTACCCAGCTAAAATTTGTTTAATTTATTGCATCTAGTTTTCGCGATGAAGTTGCAAAAATATTCATGTAAGAAATCAAAGAAAAAAAAATTAGCGCATTTTGGTGATGCATCTCTGAGTAGAAGTTGTTGAGAGTCGACCTCGCTGTGCTGTCAAATCAGTAACAAATTTTGAAAACTCATGACCCGCTGGTTGGGGGCTTAATAGTTGGGTGGCTTTTTAGTTGGGGCTCCGTTAGTTGAGCTGTTAGTTGGCTGAAAGCACCTAGATGTCATAATTTAATGTCAAACTGAAAATGACAATCAATCTGTAATTCCGAGGGGCGAGCTTATGATTTTTTGGTTTCTTAAACTTTACTGATAATCGAGAAGAATTTCTATTTCATATTTCTTAAAAAAAAACAATGTGTACAATACTTCGAAACAAATGCAAAACATCGGCAATCTTTATTTTGTCGATCATATAAAGCGTTTCGTGCTTGCATTTTGGTCCAGGTGGTTTCATAAACATCTATATTTTCACTCCACCGGCTAAAAATGGGTGAAAATAATTATTTGGCCATAACGTATCAGTTTTGCTCTAAATGTAAAACAAATTGAAAAATTGTACTTTTTACTTCCAACCTAAACATGATTTAAAAAAAAACAATGCGCACTCCCCTTGTGCTGCTGTACGTCATTTTACCCAACTAGCGAATCGAATTCGTTGGTTGGGTGGAGGTTGTGGCTCAACGAGCGGGTTCCGACTGTATTTATAATCAACATGGACTTATCCACCGATGAACCAAATTCATCGCGGTCCGAGAATTTTGACACTAGAGCGGGGTCTGTTCCAATCAGAATCGTCCAATTCTGATTGGAATGGCCCCGCTTTAGTGTCAAAATTCTCGGACCGCGATGAATTCGGTTCATCGGTGGATAAGTCCATAATCAATAGTCCTGTTAGATAGTAGAGTAAACATAGATCCACGGACACCGCTGACTAAAATGTTTCAAGCGTGTAAGTAGTAATTTTCAAAAGTGCGACGATTGAATATGACGTCATGCTCGTTTGGATACAGATTTTGACAGTTCGTTTGGATACAACGGATTCATCTTAGCGGATCTATGTTTACTCTACTATCTATAGTCCTGTTCAACGACGTAGGTTGAACTTGCTCGAAGTTGCTGCATCCCGCTCTTACCCGTTTGATGACAAATGGGCAAGAACAAGATGCAGCAACTTCGAGCAAGTTCAACCTGCGTCGTTGAACAGGACTAATGGTGGAGCATTGATTATACCTACGTCGTTTTCAAAATTTGTTACTGAAATATTTTCAGGCTCAGTGAAACATCGCTAGCCATGATGGTCTCCCATAGCGGAAGGTCCGAAAGAGCTTGAAATAATTGAGATATCATCATGTCTACAGGTCGTAAGCCCTGATAAAGTGTGGAACGTTTTGATGGCTGTGATTCCTGACCATCATGTCAAAAACCCAGGGATACCCAAGTGACCATACTGTTTAGGGTGTAGGGGTTGCATGTGTGAGGCGCATTTATTGACAGGCATTGCTATGGACCGTTAGGGCTGAGTAGGGTCGGGGAATGGATCTACGATTGCTGAATTATACTGCAAAAGTGATTCAGTAGTGGTGGCACCGCTTTCTGCTTTTGTTCGGCCTTGGTGGTTTGTGTGGGGTGGTGCGTGTCGGTGTGTGTGTGCTTTGTGCGTGCGGTGCATACGGCTTCAGCAGGGTGGTTACTTGGGTAGTGTGGGATGATTGGGTTTGGAACTGAGGGGGTCGTCGTTGATAAGGCCGACATCATTGAGTGCTCAGTGTTGGCGATTGTATTGGTGACGATTTCTTCAGCCTTAAGATCTCATTTATACCACGCACAGACTTTTGGGAAGAGGGAGTACTTTGTAATGCAAGAGAGGGATTTTAACTCTGTGTTACGGGTTGAGTGAGGTCATGCCGATAGACTCAACCCAGGTGACCGTGCGGCTCGGACAGTGATGCATGTATGACATAGGCGAAACTACCGGGGGTGCCGGGGTTGCCAGGCACCCCCTAGAATTTGAATGCATTGCTGGTGAGATATGGGGCGATGAATGATGAATGGATGAACTAATGAATATTTATTTGTAGTGCACCCTCTGGCAAAAAACCGTAATTTCGCCCATGATGAATGAGTGCGGTGTGGGTGAGGTGCGCTGCCCGAATAAAAAATACAGTAGAAAAACCGAATGTTGTATTGTAACAGTACTATTTAGAACCATATTGTTACAATAAACACCACTGTAAAAATAAAAAATACAAAAACAATAAGATGTAATGTTAGACACCATACAGTGAATTGTAAATGAGATTTTTACAATATACTATACGGGTTGTTAAGTATCGTAACAATATAAAAAAATATTTTTCTCCATATATATTTTTTTACAAAACCATACATTTTATTGTAAATGAATTGTTCGAAATACTGATACGTGGGCTTTAATATACCGTACATTGTATGGTACACGTATGGTTTCAAACAATAAAATGTACCGTAAATATATTGTTTTTAATTGTAATTTCACTACTGGTTATAAATTTAATCATGGTTTTGGAATGGTTCTCTTTTGTTATGTTGTATTGTTTTACATTAGATAAACCATATAATGTTATATTATCTCGTCATGTTCCTTCGATAATGGCAGTTCTAGCCAAACTAACCTAAACTCGTCTAAGTCTGAGTAGCCTCTGATTGCATTAACAGTTGAAGCTTAAGCTCCCATGTCCCACCAGCCAGATAACCGGGTTTTGCAAACTAAGCATTATTTGTGGCAACACTTTGAGCGGCATGATGGAACTATGCCTAGCGCGCTAAGTGTTATTAGACCACTAATGTAGTTGCATGAAGTGGGTGACGAGGTACATAAGTATCATTACAGCGTGCTTAACCATTATTGCAATATTGAGGCTCCAATTTGACTGAACTATGAAATGTGTACATAACAACTCATGAGAAAACTGTCAAGTTCGATTCAACTATAAGTTAAGTTAAGAAGCGAAGACGAACTTATTTTAGAAGTCGTTTCAGTGTCCAGTCCAGTCCTTATGTTATTTAAAAATGTCAAAGATAAATCGCATTTAATTCGGTTGTTGTAGGGGTAGGCGGGGCAATATGGACACCCTAAGGTTTTTGCCAACTTTACCTGACGAGATGTCAAAAAAGTTTAGTTTTTTGATACATGTATCCTTTTGAAGTCTATTTAGCATCTATTGCATAAGAATGCTCACGAAGAAAAATGATTTATTCACTTCAAAAAATGTTATGAAAAATGTTAGTTTTTCATGACCGTCTTCAAGCATACGGGGCAGAATGGACACCCCCATGGGGCAATATAGACACCATGAGACTTTTACGTATTTCGTACATTATTTAGACCTATAAAGTCATTTCATTACAAAACAACTATTATGGATGAATAATACGCCGAAGTAGTTCATTTTTCTTCAGTTAATTTAAATTCAGGCTGTTTTGGATAAAGCTTCGTTTTTGTCGGCATGTACAGCTGTGCCTAGAACAACTATTTTCTACTGCTGTCGTTTTTTGACCAATTTGTTTCACCCTATGTCTACTATAGTGAACATTTAACCGAAAATATACTGAAATCGAAGAATTTGGTTGGTTTGTGATTTAGGCTATATTTTTCCCTTGCCGCTTCTTTCAAAAAGGTGAGTGTCCATTTTGCCCCGGCAGCAGAAGATATTTCCAAACTTGATTTTTGATATAATAAAGAAGAAAATATAAACATGTTAAGCATGTAGATACAGCAACACTACTTGCATGTGTTCTAGAAATATCAGGTTTTAATCGACCTGTAATAAATTAATCACTAAATCTTATTTTAGATGGTGTGAAAATTATAATTTCCATGCAAAAAAAAACGGAGGACGCAACTTTTTCGTATAAAATCAAGGTTAATTTTAATTTCGATTGTTTCTTTCCTGAAACTACGTTTTAGACAAATGGACTATATTCTCCATTCATTAAAAGTTCAAAAAAGTTCGCATATTTCAAAATATTGAGGGTGTCCATTCTGCCCCGGGTGTCCATAATGCCCCGCCTACCCCTACAAGGCAATTTCACATGAGAGAAGAAGAGAAAGAATAGTGTTGAACTCATCCACTGATTTACGGTAATCTGGCCTGCGTCTTTCCGGGTTGACCTACATTCGTATTCCTCTCATCGCACTCTACATACCTAGCCCACCATATCTCTTGGATATGCAGTCCTTAGGACACCTGGTTTACCACTTTATTTAAACATTTTATTGACTTTAAATAGATGTTTCAACTTATTCACTTTTTTCTCTTTCATTTCCTTTGCAACAAAAATGTCACGGACATCAACAAAACAAAGCACGGAAAAAATCATAAACTGGATAAAAAATTAAAAATGCACGGAAAAATATTGTTTCGGAATAGTGAATGGTTCAAACGTAATAAAAACAGTATAATATATTGTTACATAAAGATCGGATGTAAATGTATAATAGCTACCAATGTGCAAAGCTTTTAGCGAACCATTCCATTACAATACACTATATTGTAGCTGGTACACTGTATGGTACAGGAATGGTTTTCACCAAATACCCTATGGTTAGTTTTTATCCGGGTGCCCTGTGGGTGCAGTTGAGTCCGGGTTGGAGTGGAAAGAGACCCTTCTTCTCGGTTTCGGTTGTACGGGCGGGGTAGTGTTTGTCTTATTTGTGCCGTGTTGTGTGTGATTTGCGGCTCGAGCTGCGTGGTTACTTGGAAAGTAGTGCTCTGTAATCTAGATTTTGGTTTTAAGGTGAAGCTAAGGCTGGGCTGTGCCTCGGATTTGTTGGGCGTAGGTCGGGAGAGCTGGTGGCAGTTTGTGCTGGGGGGTTTGCTCGATTTGTTATTCACTGATGGTGGCCAATCGATCGACTTATCGGCGCTGCCTGTCATTTTGGTTCTTGGGGTTTGTGCTCTCGAGGTTCGGGGCGTTGCTTCGTTGTATCTTCGCTTTAATACTAATATTCTTTGTTTGATTAAACTGACTGTTTTTTACAGGTGTTTAACTCATTCTATTTCATAGATTGCCAAATTTAAGGGTTATGGCACTGTTGATTCCGCTACGTCGACACTCCGTCGAGCCCCCGATGCCCCAGTTTCGACCACACCCGACGGCCATCAAAGGGATTGTTTCGTGCACGATAGACGTCAGACCCCGTAGGTAGAAACAATAGGGACACAGAACAAGCAAGTGAATGTGATGACATGCAGATCACTCTAGAAGCTAAAATTAAAATAATTTGGATTAAGTGAATTACTTATGCTCTAATGAAATGAATTCCAAGTGCTACTTATTATCTAACTGTTTAGATACCATGCAAGTAATTTAAACATCTAAATGGTGAAACTCGTGATCTATATGCTAGTTGTTTCTTATTGCAGTTTTTGAAGTAGCTTACTGGAATTGTACTACACATGAATTCGTAGATATATATAAAATTACAGATAAGGGTGAGACAGATTATTTGGCAAAATGCTTTGATTATATCTACATATATTTTTTCTTTAATAGCATAAATTTAAGGAAGTGCATTCAAAACTAGTAACTAGGATACATACACTTAAACACTAAATTGAACTACGACACTTGTCACAGGGTGAGCAACTTAACTATGCTTTATCAAAAACCATTATTTAACCGTTACATAACACGAATTATTGCAGGAAGAATTTATAAGTTGAAGAATCAACGCATCAACTAGAACGGTTGAGCGGTAACGAATTACTACAAGTAAAACGAAACATATTTATTATTGTCACCTACTAAAATTATGCTTTCTTGTAGGAATTTTGTAATTTATTCTTCGTATCATCTCACCAATAAATTCACATAATTGACTATTCGTCTATTACCGCCCAACATCTTACAAAATTCTTGTAAGCATCTTCCAAGAACGCCAAGTATTAGACGACTGGTGCTAATCGGTAGCTGGACACCATGAGCACTACCAGTGGGAAGTCAGGAAACAGAACCGAACGCCAGGCTACTGAGGCAGCTGTAGTCACCGGAATCGACAGCCTTACTATCGTGGATAAAGCGAAAAGCGGAGCGAAGGATGCTGCGAATCAGGTAACTGGCGCAGAATGCGCAGCAGCTCTACAGCCTACAAAAACGGTCCTGAATCCCAAGGCAGATGATGCAGTCGGTGCCGTCGCCGAGGATCGTACGACGGGAACCAAGCCAAAGCAAGTAACTAATCCAAGGGCTGCAGTCCCTGTCGACCCTCAACAATTATCGACGGCTCCAGCCGGTACGACATTGTCCAGTATACGAGTCAGAGTCACTAGATTTAGCCATTGCGAAATGTGCAACGATCGCGACAATAGCAGGATGGTGCAATGCGATAATTGCAGTCTATGGTATCACTTTTCGTGCGTTGATGTGACTAGTGGTATAGCAGATTATAGCTGGGTCTGCCCTGCGTGTGCGGAAGAAAGCAGACAGCTGCACGGGACGTCAGCGCATTGTGAGATTCTACATCAAGATCCATCGTCCAATCAGTTGAGTTCTAAGAGGTCTCTTGGAAAAACGAGCAGCAAGCGAAGTGAGCAGCGAAGAATCGATCGTCGGCTACAGAAACTAGAAGAATTAAAGGAACTGGAAAAAAGGTTTTTAGAAGAAAAATATCGCATTCTGGACGAAGAAGACGACGACGTTGGAACGGTAACAAGCGATGATTCTATGGCCACCAACGAAATAGTAAAAATTCAAGGTTGGCTGAGAGAGACGGATCAATGTGGTGAGGGCGACTCTGGGCTTGTCGAAGAGGATGTGCGACCAAATCCTGCTATCGGCGGAAATACGGGCCATGAAACGCTTCATGGGTTTGCGCCAAATCAACGCTCTACGCCACGGAGTCAAATCAATCGTCAAGCACCAAGATCAGATTCGGCAGCGGCACGTGGTACCAATATGCAATCCCACCGAATGATGGATACTTTCAGTATATCCCGGTCCGAGCTGCGGTCTGGAACACGGATGCAGTCCTACCCGACAAGAACTCTAGGGTGCCCATCAGCAGCGAAAGTTCATTTTCAGCAACCTGCGCAGCCAGAGATAAGAAATCAACAGCATATTAGTTCCGGGTCAGATCGAATACAACGACGTGAACGCTACCCATCGTTAATCGACGAGCCAGAACATGACCAACATCTAGACGAAGATTCTTTATGCGTTCTAAATCGGAGTCAATTAGCGGCGCGGCAGGTCGTGCCCAAAGATCTTCCGGAATTCAGCGGGAATGCAGAGGATTGGCCTCTGTTTTATTCGACGTACAATTCTTCGACACACATGTGTGGTTTTTCTAACGAGGAAAACATGCTTCGTATTCGAAAATGCTTAAAAGGCAAAGCCCTCGAAGCCGTACGATGTCGGCTCCTTCATCCGACTAACGTTGCCGGTGTGATGTCTACGTTAAAAATGCTGTATGGTAGACCCGAAGCGATTGTGCACGCGTCGATTAGGAAGATCAGATCACTGCCAGCACCGCAAGTGGAGAAACTTGACACCTTGATCAACTTTGCGTTGACCATAGAAAATTTGGTCGCAACCATCGAAGCGTGTGGCGTTCAAGATTTCGTATACAATGCATCGTTGAAGTTTGAACTGATCGATCGGCTTCCCCCCGGTTTGAAGTTGGATTGGGCGAAGCATTCCAGGAATAACCCAGCGCCAAACCTTACGGACTTCAGTTCTTGGTTATATGCAATCGCAGAAGACGCCAGCACCGTAATGCAAACTTCCAGTACCTCAGCCAGAAGCCGATGGACAAAAAGCGATGGATTCATCAACGTGCATGCTGACGCTGACTGTACAAATCTGCGATCATTGCAAGCAGACAGGCCAGGATCGCAAAGTTCATCGTTAGTAGAACTACCAGAGTGTATCGTTTGCAAAAACGACTGCCAATCAGTGGCCAAATGCAAACGATTTACTGAACTCACTCTGGACGCTAAATGGGACGTAGTTAGAGAGGCGAAGCTATGCAGGAAATGCTTACGTAGGCATAACGGAGTGTGTCGTCAGCAAAAACCGTGCGGTACAAGAGGATGCACCTTTCTACATCATCCCTTGTTACACAATGAGAGATCGCATGTTTCAAATGGACCATCGGAAACACCTGCCGACGCGTTTGGTAGTTGCAACATCCACATGACTCAAACCAATGAGATACTGTTCAGAATTGTACCGGTATTGATTCATGGACCTTCAAAAGTAATACGAACCTATGCGTTCATAGACGACGGGTCAGAGCTGACACTAATGGAACAAAGTCTCGCAGACGAAATAGGAGTTTGGGGCCCAAAGTCATCCCTGTGCCTTAAATGGACGGGGGGCACGAACCGAGTGGAAGACGAATCTCGAAAGGTTGCCGTGGAGATATCTGCTGTAGGATTCGACTCTAGGCGACACCAGTTGACAAATGTGCAGACAATTCACGACCTACAACTACGCCCGCAAACCATGGTGCTTTCTGAACTACAAGAACGATTCAGTTACCTTAGCGGATTACCAGTGGAGTCTTACATCAATGTCTGTCCTCGTATCCTTATCGGGCTGGATAATGCGTATCTCGGACATGTGCTGAAAAGTCGAGAAGGAAAACCACGCGAACCCATCGCCGTCAAAACGCAACTAGGATGGATAATCTATGGCAGTTGTAACCAAAAGCGGCGAAGCTCAAATTACGTCAATGTACACACCATAAAAGTTTGTGACTGTAATCCACAAACCGATGAAAACCTGCATCTTGCGATGAAAACCTATTTTGACCTTGACAGCCTGGGGATTTCAACTCCGAACAAGACTCTTCGATCGCCCGAAGAACAACGTGCCGTAGAACTCCTGGAAAAGCAGACCATACCTAAAGCAGGACGATATGAAGCGGGACTACTTTGGAAGTATGAAAACGTACGTCTTCCAAACAGCAAAGATATGGCATACAAGCGATGGCAATGTCTAGATAGACGAATGAATCAGGACAAGCAACTATCGGCAACTATCCAACAAAAAATGGCAGATTACGTGTCTAAAGGGTACGTGCGAAAGCTGACGGAACCTGAACTCAACGTTCGTCCAGCTCGCGAGTGGTACTTACCGGTCTTTCCAGTTATGAATCCCAACAAGCCGAATAAGGTTAGGCTGGTATGGGATGCAGCAGCCTGTGCATATGGAATATCACTCAATTCGTTACTTCTAAAAGGTCCAGATCTCCTTACGTCTCTCCTTACGGTGCTCATTCAATTTCGAGAATTCCGTATCGGAATATGCGGAGATATCCGTGAAATGTACTTGCAAATATTGCTTAGCAAAGATACTCGATTGCGCTTCTTCTGGAAAGAGAACGAACATGATACAAGTCCACAAGTCTTCGAAATGCTGGTATTGCCTTTTGGAGTTTCGTGTGCGCCGACTATAGCCCAATATGTTAAAAACATCAACGCCAAACAATTTGAACACGAGCTTCCTACGGTGGTTCGGGCAATAGTTGAACAACATTACGTCGATGACATGCTTTCGAGTGTCGAAACTGAAGGAGAAGCCATTGCCTTAGCAAGCAACGTAAAACAAATCCATGCAGCAGCCGGATTCGAAATGAGGAATTGGATTTCGAATTCTGCAACTCTTCTAGAAGCGCTGGACGAACCGAAAACGGAGGAAAAAGATCTAACAATAGCCGAAGAAGGTGTGACTGAGAAAGTGCTTGGATTATGGTGGAATACAAACACGGATTGCTTCACCTTTAAGGTATCGCCACGATATGATCCTGAGTTGATATCAGGAATGCGAATTCCGACCAAACGTGAAGTGTTGAGAACCCTAATGATGATATTTGATCCATTGGGGCTCATAGGTCACTTCCTTATGTTCCTTAAAGTGATTTTGCAAGAGATCTGGAGAACGTCTGTAACCTGGGACGATCCTATTGAGGAAATTCAATTTGAAAAGTGGTTGCAGTGGCTGAAAGTGTTGCCTGAGGTAGAAAAGGTGGAAGTTCCTCGGTGCTACAGGTCAACGATATCGATCGAAAGTGCTATGGAGGTGCAAATGCATGTTTTTGTTGATGCGAGTGAAAATGGATTTGCAGCGGTAGTGTACCTCCGATTTCAGCAAGGCAACTTGACTGAAACTGCGTTGGTGGGATCTAAAACCAGAGTTGCTCCGTTAAAATTCTTATCGATTCCCCGTTCCGAACTTCAAGCTTGTGTTATTGGAGCCCGATTTTCCACCAGTATACTCAAATCGCTGACTGTAAAGGTAGACAGACGTTTCTTCTGGACCGACTCTAGCGACGTTATCAGTTGGATTAATAGCGACCATCGCCGGTATAGTCAATTTGTAGCCTACCGGATCAGCGAGATACTTGACACTACCGAAATGCACGAATGGCAATGGCTCCGAACCCAATCCAATGTAGCCGACGAAGGAACGAAGTGGAAGCGGGTTCCTGACTTGAGGAATACTAGTCGATGGTTTACTGGACCTGATTTTTTGAAGAAACCAATCAACGAATGGCCGGTAGAGTTAGCGGCTCCAAAAGCGACCAATGAGGAACTTCGTCCACATCTACTCGTCCACGTTGTAGTGCCCGGTCCTGTTATAGATCCAGAAAACTTTTCCCAGTGGACACCTCTAGTGCGACGGGTAGCATTAGTTTTCCGCTTCATTAGCAACGTAAGAATTTCTGATGCTGAGCAGCGAAGCAAAGGATCACTTACGACTTGCGAACTAGTACGAGCAGAAAGATATTTGTACCGTTTTGCACAATGCTGTGCATACGCGGATGAAATAGCAGTATTGACAAATAAGCGCGTATCAAACGGTAATGAGATGTCGGTACCAAAGAGTAGCCCAATATATCAGCTTTGTCCCTTCCTCGATGAACATGATGTCCTCCGTATGCGAGGCCGAACCGCCGCCTGTCCGTTCGTCGATCAACATGCTGTCAACCCAATCATTCTTCCAAGGAATCATCAAGTCACCCGACTGGTAGTGGGTCATTATCATCGAATGTATCACCACCAAAATCATAACACTGTCCTCAACGAGCTTCGACAGCGGTACGTCATATCACGTTTAAAGGCCACCTTCAACAAGATCCGTCGTGATTGCCAGCAGTGCAAGAATGATCGCATACGCCCTCTGGCACCCATTATGGGTAATTTGCCTGTGGCTCGTCTGGCCGCCTACAGCCCTCCATTTAGCCATATGGGTGTCGATTATTTTGGGCCTTTATCAGTCAGTGTTGGGCGCAGGTCTGAAAAGCGGTGGGTCCTCCTAGCAACTTGCCTTACCACGCGGGCTATCCATCTTCAAGTTGTGCACTCCATGACCACCAATTCCTGTATTATGGCTATAAGAAACGTTATGGCCAGAAGAGGTACACCTGCTGTTATTTACAGTGACAGAGGTACGAACTTTCAGGGAGCATGCTCAGAATTGGAGACCGCAATGAAGAACTTAGATAATGAGAGACTGGCAAAGGAATTCACCACTTCGAATACTACCTGGACGTCCATCCCTCCCGCATCTCCACACATGGGTGGAGCGTGGGAACGCTTGGTCAGAACGGTTAAGCAGAACTTAGACCGGATCAAACCTAGCGAAAGTATGCCACACGAAGTCCTGGAAAACATGCTTAATGAGGTTGAGAATATTATTAATTCTCGACCGTTGACGTCGATCCCTATCGATAATGATCAATCTCCAGTCTTGACGCCCAACCATTTTCTTTTGGGGTCAAGCAATGGGATGAGGTCATGGGTCCCGCTTGATGATAGTCCTAGAACACTGAAGAGCAGTTGGCATTTCTCCCAAATCTTGGCCAATCGTTTTTGGAAGCTTTGGCTACAGGATTACCTGCCATCAATCACCCGCCGAACCAAATGGTTTACAGAAACCAAGCCAATCAAGGTCAACGATATTGTTATAATAGTGGATCCTAAGCTTGCCCGGAACTGCTGGCCTAAGGGGAGGGTAATAGGTATCAAGAAGAGTACAGATGGACAAGTACGGAGCGCTACAGTGCAAACTTCCAGTGGCATATACGAACGACCAACAGTTAAGCTCGCCGTGCTTGACGTAGGCGTCGAAGAAAATGCGCATCCAGACGACCAGAAGCGCATTCTGGGGGGCGCTGTTGATTCCGCTACGTCGACACTCCGTCGAGCCCCCGATGCCCCAGTTTCGACCACACCCGACGGCCATCAAAGGGATTGTTTCGTGCACGATAGACGTCAGACCCCGTAGGTAGAAACAATAGGGACACAGAACAAGCAAGTGAATGTGATGACATGCAGATCACTCTAGAAGCTAAAATTAAAATAATTTGGATTAAGTGAATTACTTATGCTCTAATGAAATGAATTCCAAGTGCTACTTATTATCTAACTGTTTAGATACCATGCAAGTAATTTAAACATCTAAATGGTGAAACTCGTGATCTATATGCTAGTTGTTTCTTATTGCAGTTTTTGAAGTAGCTTACTGGAATTGTACTACACATGAATTCGTAGATATATATAAAATTACAGATAAGGGTGAGACAGATTATTTGGCAAAATGCTTTGATTATATCTACATATATTTTTTCTTTAATAGCATAAATTTAAGGAAGTGCATTCAAAACTAGTAACTAGGATACATACACTTAAACACTAAATTGAACTACGACACTTGTCACAGGGTGAGCAACTTAACTATGCTTTATCAAAAACCATTATTTAACCGTTACATAACACGAATTATTGCAGGAAGAATTTATAAGTTGAAGAATCAACGCATCAACTAGAACGGTTGAGCGGTAACGAATTACTACAAGTAAAACGAAACATATTTATTATTGTCACCTACTAAAATTATGCTTTCTTGTAGGAATTTTGTAATTTATTCTTCGTATCATCTCACCAATAAATTCACATAATTGACTATTCGTCTATTACCGCCCAACAGGCACAGACAAACAGACGTAACACTTGCGAATTTTCCATCGACCACGCTTTTAACGATCATTTTAAATTTTCATAGTTGTGTCTTTCACAACCAGAGGCGCGCGCATCGTTTTTTCTATGCGTTTGACGTTTCACACTAGCGCCTTCGATATTGCACAACACAGTGATTCGTGCAACTTTTCCACCAGGTGCTGGTAGTGTGAACTGGGCGACGGATTTTTATGAAAATCGTTCAAGGTGTTACGTCTGTTTGTCTGTGGTAATGGTTCAATAGGGTGTTAGCAATCAGAGTGGATTAGAACGAGTTGGCGTCTACAATACACCAACACTAACACACGCACTCCAATACTTACACGCACACATGCACCTACAACTAGCTGTAAAAAACCAGTGGGCGGGACAATGGTGCCTACCCAACAGTTGTAGGTGAGGTGTTTGGCTTAGCTACATGACGTGGTCCGGCAAGCCCATAAATATCAATTGGTAGACGTATTGCCTAGTGAAAAGACAACGCAGATGGGCGAAAGCCAGGGGATGCGTTGATAATAGCAGAATAGCAGAATAGAAATATTTTCAGGCTCAGTGAACTCAATATTCATCGATGCACTCGTCTATAGTGACTGTACGTTGGATTGGGAGTGTTTCAAGACATCTATAGACGACTGCACCGATGAACATAGTCCATTTTACGAGCCGATTTTATGAATGAATTTTGACAGGAGGTAGCGTCCAATAACCCGTGAAAATCAATATCATCATCAACATTGTTGTCACTTCGTAAAATGGCTCATTGAGTTCACTGAGCCTGAATTTTTTTGACAGCACAGCGGGGTCGACTCTCAACAACTTCTACTCAGATATGCATTACCAAAATGTACTGATAATTTTTTTCTTTGATTTCTTGCATGACGTTTTATTTAAAGTGATGCATATGCATATAGTTAATGCACAAGCCCATATTTTTGCAACTTTATCACGAATACTAGATGCAATAAATTAAACAAATTTTCAGCTGGGTAGAAGTTGAGTCGACCCCGCTGTGGTGACAAAATTCGCTGCCCGAGTGAACTTTCAGCGGGCGGTGCACTCATCTATTTGTGAAGCGTTTCCAAGCCTCATGAACGTAGCTGAGGTGCGATTCAAACTAGCAAAGCGATTCGGGAACGTTCAAAAATTACGTCAAACATTTTGGGGGAGAGGGGAGGGGTCTAAGAAAGTGTGACAGTACGTGTATTAGGTATAGCGTGACAGAGGGTGGATGGAGGGAAGGGGTCTAGAAATCCCAAAAAACGATGAACGTTATAAATGAATCTTCCCTTCCGTGATATGGATGAAGATGTGTTAAAGGTGCGACTGAAAACCTCAGCATGCCATGACTTTAGTTTGTAGATTTGAATTTTTGAATAAAATTATTAGTTGTTATTTGACCGTCTAGCAATCAAGTTGTTTTATTGCATTCGGTCCGACCTACTATAACTTAGGGGTTCGCATGCAACTTACCTTAACCTCAGGGGCTGCCTACTCTGCCGTTCGAGGGAATCTTAGGGTGGGCCCGCGCCGTCGCTCCGCTTACAGCGTCGTCACAACCGATGGTGGAGATGAGGGGGGGCGTCGAGGCCGATTTGTAGAGCTAGAGGGTCGTCTTGGCACACGCGGCGGAGAGCTTCTCTGGCGTCCGCTCTTCGACACACTCACTGACGGTCAGCACTCGGACACTCGCGACGGAGGGCGTTGATAGATCTCGGTCGAGGTCTTTACACACGCGTGGGACTTCCCGTAATTTCGGATTTCGTTCTTAAATCCACTTTTCGCACTAGGGTGGCCCGTTATAGTCTGGATCCGACACTAATTGGCACTAATTGGGTGCTTCTGACCGGAATTATGCGATTAACCTTTCCGACACTTGTCTGACCGCGCACTTCAAGAACCGGGCACCTTATTTAATTCGCCACCGCACTTTTGCACGCGTTGTGTGCCTAACAGTAGTATCACTACTCCACTTGCTCGAATCAAGACCGTCTCGATTGCTGGTTCAAAACTGAATCCCCCAGCCTCGGAGCTATTTCTCCACGAACCCCATCGTTGGGGCTTTCTCTCGCCTCTCTCGCAGTTGAGGAATTTCCTGCTCACCACGCATGCCAACTGCATTCATCGTGGTAGCGGGTATACAGTATGCGGCAGGAAAAAATGCGAAAGTGTTTTTCAACTTCAAACCTCATTTTCGTCCATTTGACATTAACCAATCTATGTTTCAACGTTCCATGATCTATAATGGGCTAGTTTTCTGAAAAGTTAATTAAAAAATTTCCCATTTTTGTCACTAACCTTTACAGGGCGGCGCCTGAAGATGAAGACAACCAGAATTTTCAAACCGCAGAAAATCGCACAGGTCGCTAAATTTCGCATCTGATAAAACAAAAATTTTGATTTTCTCTACAATATCATCAAATATATATACTTATTTCATCTGGTATGTGAAACTACATTGCTCTGGATCAGTGTGGTCTGGTTGTTCATCGAATTTGAGCTAATTTTGTTACTGTTATAGTCATTTTGTTTAATGACCATTGGGCGCGCAGTTTATTGATATCCGTTTATTAGGCCTACATTATCACATGTTAAACATCAAATGTGTTCATTTTTATTTTTCAGTGCTAGAATATAGACATTGACTGATACACTGTCATGAAAAAATAGTCATATATATCCCATATTTAGCGTGTAATAGTGCCTTGAACTTTTCGCATTTTTTCCTGCCGCACCCTGTAGCTCTTGGTTGCATTGGTAGCGGACGGCGTGTCAATGGGCGGTATAAATTCAAAAAAAAAAAACATTTAATTACAAAGCAAAATTCCTAACTCCTAACGGCGAACAAATAACAATATATTTATTTTTTAATTTTATTTTAATGGGACATTGACATATGTTACATTTCCCCCAAGGCACAATAAAAAAAATAAGCAATTATTTTTTTTTTAATCAAACTACAAATAACAAAGCAGCATGCTTCCAAGAAAAAACAAACGCTAATATGAATCAATAATCAACTAAATAACTAACAAATTTAACAACAAAATGCATTGCAAAATCAACTTAATTCTGTTCAAATGGTCTATTCAAGATTTAGTGAATGCTCGAGTCGGGTACGCGCAATTTGGGGGACCCCCGTGATCTAGCAACGCCATCACGGTGAATCCTAGGTAGGGTTTATCGAACTCCTCGAACATTCGTATCACTCTGCATTCTGCGAGAGTGGTGCTGGTAAACTATTTATCTTCGTCCCATCTAAATCGATAAGCTGCTGCAACCTCTAGTTACTTGGCTTGGTGGAAGATCCTTCGAAAGTGGATCCAGTCGCTCTATTCTTCTAGCTGTCCCGTTCACAACAAAACCCTAAGACCATTTGTGAGCCTTCCTCCCCCTGGATTTGATCGCTCAGAAATTCCCTATTTTGACCATCTTTCCGCTTGAAAGACACATTAGGTTTCTCGCGATCGGTATTGGTGATGGAGATTAATAAAACTTATTTTTGTATCGGCCGGCCGTTAAAAAAATCCACGCCTGGGGTTTCCCGGCGTTGACGTAAATCTCCTATGCTAATCCTTGATTAACCCTACTCCCACCGAGAGGTATAATGGACGTCACATAGAAGGTTGGAACCACTCACAGCATGCAAAACCTCTCAGTGCACTTGAGAGAGTAGCAGTTGTTAAGTGGGTCGGAGAGGGAGCTCACTCACTCTCTGGCTCTAGAATTGAAATTTGAAATTAACAGGAAACAGTATAGAAAAGAAAGAACGATGGTTAGCGTAACGGGAAGGTAATTTAAGGTTTGATATGTTCGGCTGGCCAAGTCCCTAGATTTTTTCCCTCAAGATCTTCCAGTTCATAAGAACTAGATCCGTGTTTCGCAATCACTTTGCAGGGTAAATACATGGGCGCCAGTTTGGCGTTATAATATTCTCCTGCATTAGATTGTTTGAAATTACGTCTGTACACTTGCTGACCTACCTTAAAATCTTCCGGACGTACGCGTTTACGCAAGTTGTAGCGCTGAGCACCGGTTGCGTAAGCTTTCTTCAGGTTCTTTTGAACCAGTTCGTAGATTTCTCCACAAATCTGAGGTTGGTTATCTCGCTGGTCGTCGGGTGAGTATTCCTCTTTTCGGCGCATTCTCAGGTGGTCTTCTCCACTTCGGGCAATTTCGTGCTTCCTCGTCACGAAATACGGGATTAATCCAGTCGAGGAGTGCACCGTGTTATTAAACACATGCTCGATGTCAGCGATTTTGGAATCCCAGCTTCGCTGGTCCTTCTGGCAATACGTTCGCACGGCCGCATTGATCGATCGGTTTAGCCTTTCTACCGGATTTCCTTGGCTATGGTGGCGAGATGTGGTCCAATGTTGAATTCCATGCTGTTCCAACAAAGCTTTAAATTCTTTAGAAAGGAAAGTTGACGCGTTGTCTGTCAACACGATTTCGGGTATGGAATTTCTCAAAAACCACCCTTCCCGCAGGATCTTACAGAGATTCCCGGCTTCGATTCTTCGCACGGGATGAAGCTGGCACCATTTGCTGAATAAATCCTGGATCACTAAGAGATGGATGTTCCCCGATTTGCTCTTGGGTAACGGGCCAATGTAGTCCATGGCAATGATCTGCCAGGGATGATCCGCTAACTTCTGCTTGCCCATGACCGGTACCGTTGGGACCGTGGCAGATTTGGACTCTTTGCAGATGGTACATTTTTGAATCAATTTTCGGACCTCTGATGCCATGTGAGGCCAGTAATAACGGAGCTGCAGACGGCTCAGCGTCTTCTCTACTCCCAGGTGAAAACAGCTCTCGTGTTCCTGTTCAATAATACGTTGTCGATTTCCAGGCGGCGGGATCATCTTCCACTCGAACTTCACATCGTAAGGTTCCTCATCGACCGGAACATACTTCCAAAGCTGCCCGTCCTCATAACGGAAATCTGAGTAATTCTCCGGTTCTTCCTCGACCTTGACGATCAGGTCCTCGTACGACGTTCCTCCTGCCTGGGATGCTTGAACAGCGCAGATGCTCCGGGACAGTGCATCCGGGACGATATTGTCAACACCTCTGCGGTGGACTATGGTCATATCCAAATGTTGCAGCTCCAGACTCCACCGACTTAGCCGCGACGAAGGCCGCCACTTGTTATTGCGGATGTACTGCAGTGCTGACGCGTCTGTTATTAGGGTAAAGTGGCTACCTTCAATGTAGCCCCTGAATTTCTCTACCGAAACGAGCACCGCGAGGGCCTCCTTTTCGGTAGCCGAATAGTTTTGTTGGGCCGCGTTCAGTTTCTGGGAAACAAAGCTTATAACTTTTTCCGACCCGCCCTGAATTTGAGTGAGTACACCTGCTACAGCGCGATCGCTCGCATCCGTTTGCACAATAAACTCCTTCTCAAAATCGGGGTTTGAAAGAATAGGAGCGGCAATCAACCGCTCTTTGATTGTTCGGAAGGCTTCATCCGCTTCTTTAGACCAGCGCACGACCTTCGGCTTTCCTGCCAGTAACTCAGAGATCGGTGCCGAGAGCGTACTGAAGTCCGGTATAAAACGCCGGTAATAATTTACCATTCCGAGGAAGCGTCGGACTTGGCGAATGGTTCTTGATGGAGCCTCAAAATCCAGGATGCCCTGAACTTTGGCCGAATCGGGACGGAGCCCATCACAAGACAATAGATATCCCAAAAACGGAACTTCGGATCGACAAAACTTCGACTTTTCGAGGTTAATCGACAGATTGGCTTCTCTTAACCTCCTCGCTACTTCCTCCAAAAGGCGGATATGGTCTTCGAAACTGTCGCTGGCCACAATGATGTCGTCTAGATAGACAAACACCCATGGCTCCAGCTCCGAGGATCTTATTCATCAATCTTGATAGAGTTGCTGGGCTGTTGGTTAGGCCGAACGGGAGACGGGTGTATTGAAACATTCCGCGACCTTGTATGCAAAACGCGGTCAGCGGCTTCGATTCTTCGCTCAAAGAGATTTGAAGAAAAGCATCCTTTAAATCGATTGTGCTTAGATATCGGGTTTTGCCCAATCCTCCTAAGATACGACCGACATGTGCTAACGGATAACTGTCTCGTTTGGTTCGGGCGTTTAGCTTCCGCGCGTCCAGACATAACCGAACAGATCCATTAGGTTTTCTAATCGGAACCGCATTAAGAGCCCATTCGGAAGACGACTCTTCAATGATTCCGAGACAAAGTAAACGGTCTATCTCTTCGTTCAAGGCCTTATGTATAGCAGGCGAATACGGGAATGGAGACACCCGTATTGGTGGAGAATCTTTGAATTCATCCGTCAGTTGTATGGAATGTTGGACCAGCGAGGTTACCTCGAGCTGGTCTGACATAGCTGGCTTGAACTTCTGCTTAACAATTTCCAGTGCCGCTTCCTGCTCGGAGCTAAGCTCAATGAGAACAGGTGGGTTACTGTCAGGGGATTCTTCATGATCCACGAGGAACAGTATATCTATTCCTTGTGAGATGTGAAGGTTGAAAGCAGAGAAGAAGTCCATCCCTGCAATACAATCTACAGGAAGGTCTTCTACAATAGTGGTCTCTAAAACTTTGATTTTATCCCTAAAATTGAACGGTAGATAAATACATCCTACCACATTGAGCGCGTCACCAGAGGCACTAGTGAGAGTAAGACTACTGGGGAAAATCTTTGTTTTAGGACCTTTCCAAAAAGAAGCAATTTTGGCAGAAATCAAAGTTTTCTGGCTCCCGCAGTCCAAAAGGGTGCGGATAGAAATTCCAAAAATTGTGGGTTTTATGTACGGCCTATTGTCATGAACGACAGATAGGACCGTAGTATTTACGACGTCCGATGAAGGTTCATCGTGTTCGTCTACTGACTCTACATATCCGAGTGCCGAGAGCAATCGTCAATGGAGAGCTCAGGCGAAGAGTCTGAATCGGTTGAGTTTGTTATTTGGAAGGACTGTTGTCCTTCCGGCGCTGTCCGTTTTTTGAACAAAAAGGGCAACGGTGAGTGGGAAATCCTTGGAATCCACACACTTGACAGTGGACTTTGTACGGCTGGGTACATTGGTCTGTCATGTGTTGCTGGCTCCGACAGTTAAAACAGACAAACTTGTCGTTCAACGGGACATGCGTACGGATTTGGGTTTCCACTCCCTTGGAGACGTCTTTGGAGGAGGGGCCGTCTGAAGCCTCCGAGTCGCTGGATCTATTCTTCTCTGGCCTCGCTTTGCGCGGTTGCTTTCCGTCCTTACTGTTCCGCTGGTCTTTACGCTGGTTTACTGGCCGGGTTGTTCGACCCGAATCCAGGATTGGGTTTGGTGGGCTGGTTCCTTCCTTGACTGAAACCTTTCGAAAATTTCTGCGTTGACGGTCCTTCCTTACGGTTGGGATTATACGGAACCGGTGGTTTTCCTGTCGCTTGAATGGCACTAGTTTGTGCTTGAGGTTTAGAGAGGAGGTATGTGTTCGTAGCGTCCACCTCTTGTCCTGCCATTTCAACTTCCGATACGGGGTTTGATAGACTTTTAAACTTCTTCTCTACCTCCAAGAAAAACTCCAAAAACGATTCAGTTTTCTGCTGTCGCCTCTGGTGAATTTCCATCAGCAAGTAATGATCCAAGTCTGGGTGCCTGAACGTAGCCTTCAAACTATCAATTAGTTCTGAGTAGGTGGTGAATCGATGTTTGTTGCTCGTGAACCACATCTTCGCCTTGCCAGTTAACAGGTTGCCGAAGGACCGCAGCAACTCTGGTTCCGAAACTCGCTCTGATTTGGTCCAGTCGTTAACTTCCCAGAGGAAACTGTTCAGTCCGGTTCCTCGATCATCACATGCATACTTCATCGGCCAATCGGCCACTTCACTACCGGTATGGTCTTGGTACGATTTGCCACGGGGTTGAAATCAAAGTCTTGGTAGGGATTGAGGGAGGGTGCAGGTGCGGGGATACATAAGTGACCCGATTTTGTCAGTCCCTTTTCGGGACACATTTTTTGCTCTCCTCGAAAACCTAAGCAATTTTTCAAACTTTTTATCTATCTATGTTCTGCTTTTTAGCTGTAGTTTGATGATAAACATGAATGAATTGGTTAAAATTTGACCGTAAGATAACGAGAGCAAAAATTTTGTCGAAAAATGGGGCTGACAAAATCGGGTCCTTACTGTATAAGGAACAACGTTTTGAAAAGAAACGTTGTTCGGACTTGATCCGCGATTGTCGCTAATTCGATTGAAGGTTTGGGTTTGGGTTTGAAGACTGAACAGGTGTTCTTCGCAAATCCAAACCAAGTAGATCAGCTACTGGTGGTTCAGACCTGGGAGGTAGAACATCTGCTGTTCGATGCATTGCAGGTGTTGATTGTGGATAATTTGACCCTGCAAAAGGATTGAATGATTGGGGTTGTGGTTGTCGTTGAGCATAAGCCTGAGCTGTGCTCATTGAAAAAGGACAATATTGTTCGAATTGTGGGATTTGGTAAGGGTTATATTGAGGAATGGAGGGAGCCGAACGGGGGAAATCGTAAAGATCTGACCATTGCGACGATACCGGAATCTCGTACACTTCACGGTTAAGCTTAGTTTCTTGTTGCCAAGTAGAGCGCTCAAGTAAAATTCCACCTTTTTCCGCAAGTAATTTTGACAACTGATCCAGTATGGGGAGAAACGTTACTTTTCCTTACGGAATAATAGCGCGGACTATTTTTCCGCAAGGAAAAGTGACAGCTCCATTTGATTCGCACGGGAGGTGTTACGAGTGTTACACTTTTTTCCTTACTTGCCATCTGCGAACAGCTCAAGTAATTTTGAAGCGGAATCATTACTTGATCATTACTTGTCCTATCTTTTTGCACAGTACGTACCAGGTGGAAACTAGCCATTAACTGACACACGCCTAGTCGCAGATATAGTCGGTTCAGATGTAATCGCGGCATGTACAGATGTTGCACTATCTTCCCGCTGCCAGACACCGACATTTGCTTGCTCTGATCCGCTCACTAAATCGCTAAATCCATTGAATTTCGCGTGTCACCTTGTCCACTTGCACTTAAAACCGTATCACTCGAATGCTCAGGCACACTTACTGGAAATTCACGTCCTGTGTCGAACCGAACCTGCCTCGCTCTATGCACACGCGATGTCACTTGATAACTAGGAGTCGCCCACGTGAGCTGCACTCCACCCGACAACGAACATGTAACAACCGGTGCACTAATTGACATTGGGGTTCTAGCAACTGATACAGACATTGACGCAATTTGATCGGAAACAAGCAGATCTTCGTTCCCGGTAGATGATGGAGTGTTGTTAGAGAACGCTGAAGTAGAGTGAGGTGTAATATTTTTCGGAATCGCTCCCATTGAAATTGAAAGTGACGCCACTGACTGTCCCAAAACAATCAAATCCTGGGAGGTGGTTTCGGTTTGGGCTTCAAGACTCGCCGCCCTCCGCAAATCAACAGGTGTAGATACCTGCGGTGGCTGTGTGAAGGACGAATTCAACACGTTCTCATCGAAAACTTGCATGTAGGTTTGAATAACTTTTGAAAACAACCAGTTGGCTTCATTTGCTAAACTACCAACGCCATAAGTTTTCCTAAAAAGCTTCAGGCGATGGTAAAGATGCAACAAACCCGTCTTTGACATCAATTTGTCTAAAGACGCATCTGCTAGATTGTCCATCACTCTGTCCAGCCTATCTTTACACAATTTCATCTCTACCGCTGGATCTCTCGAGTAAGAGAAAATCCGTACTCTACCATCCAATTCCTCTCGCAGAGCGTGTTTCAACTTTCTACGAGCTACGCTCAAGCTTCGATCCCTATCTTTCAACAGGTTTCGAATCTCGAGCTCAAAAATAACTTCCTCCTCGGTTAGGTATGTAACACACATCCCACCGAGGTACTCTTTGTCCAGAGTCATTGCCAATTGAATCTATGAACAGGCCACGAAATTCAAAATAAAAAATCAGATCAAATGTGGTACGATCTATGACCACTCTATATCGGCTACGCTTAACCAACGAACAATAGAAACGAAAAAAATATAGGCATGCAAAAGGAAAGCAAACGTTGATACCATATATTGGCCTCTGCCAATTATAACACCATGCAATACCGACCGTGTGTGTATTCTATCAGCAGCGTGCTATCCTATTGAAAAAAAAACTGCTATCAAGCACGTGCTAGCTCTAACCCTTTTCTGAGCGATCTCTATCCTTTTGTTTGTTGAATCGAGAATGATCGTACGATTCTGCTGGGAATGGAACTGTTGAACATTAATTTGAAGAGAGTTATTTTTTGCGATTTTTTAATCAAACACGGAAAAGATCTCCCCCCTTATCCAACGAAAAATTAACTCTCGAACGGATCCAACAGTGACTTTTTCGTTAGGGCGTTAAATATAACTTAGGGGTTCGCATGCAACTTACCTTAACCTAAGGGGCTGCCTACTCTGCCGTTCGAGGGAATCTTAGGGTGGGCCCGCGCCGTCGCTCCGCTTACAGCGTCGTCACAACCGATGGTGGAGATGCGGGGGGGCGTCGAGGCCGATTTGTAGAGCTAGAGGGTCGTCTTGGCACACGCGGCGGAGAGCTCCTCTGGCGTCCGCTCTTCGACAAACTCACTGACGGTCAGCACTCGGACACTCGCGAGGGAGGGCGTTGATAGATCTCGGTCGAGGTCTTTACACACGCGTGGGACTTCCCGTAATTTCGGATTTGGTTCTTAAATCCACTTTTCGCACTAGGGTGGCCCGTTATAGTCTGGATCCGACACTAATTGGCACGTACTGTGGGGTGCTTCTGACCGGAATTATGCGATTAACCTTTCCGACACTTGTCTGACCGCGCACTTCAAGAACCGGGCACCTTAATTCGCCACCGCACTTTTGCACGCGTTGTGTGCCTAACAGTAGTATCAGTACTCCACTTGCTCGAATCAAGACCGTCTCGATTGCTGGTTCAAAACTGAATCCCCCAGCCTCGGAGCTATTTCTCCACGAACCCCATCGTTGGGACTTTCTCTCGCCTCTCTCCTACAAAAAAGTGTTGTATGGGTGATTATCACAAAATAAGTCAAATTTTAAGAAAAAAATACTGAAAAAAATCCAAAATGAGCCCTACACTGAAAAAAATCATTTCTAAAAATTCAAAGTTGATTTAAAAAAAACACCATTTTTGATTTTGATGAAATTTTGTCTCAAGACAGGTAATTATGTTCCCTACCAACCGTCCATACATCACAAGATGGGCACTTTTAAGGAAAAAAAGTTTTTCTAACAAAAACTTTTTCATGTCCAAATTATTATTTTTTCAGTGTCTTTTTTTAAAAACAAACTAAACCAGTGAAGGTTATCTAGTAATCTCAAATTGCAATGAAACTTATTGTGTCATATGCGACAATGCAATGCACCCATATTCACGCAGCAGCACTCTAGAAGTACGAAACAATATACAATTAGAACACGCATTTCATACGTGCTGCTGTAATTTCTACCCAAACGTTTCTACCCCATGTTCTTACCTAATATTAGGTAAGGCTATTTATTAGATTCGAACTACCTAATCGAAAAAAAAAAACAAATCAAGAGTTGTACCTAAAGCAAATATGAACAAAACAAGAAAATGAATCGGTATCATTCAACGTGTTACTTCTCTTTGGTTATTAAAGGCAGTTCTGAAAAGTAATGGATCAATCGTTTAAATCAAAATTCAAGTGCAGTGCAAAAATAAACAATCCAAAGTGCAACCGTCATAATCTACGGGGCATGTCATTAAGATTGATAGATGAAATTCATTCCATGGGATATACACATGAAATCGTCACGCTATTTTGTATACCTTATACATGTCACGCTATTTTGTATACCTTATACATGGAGTGTCACACTTTCTCAGACCCCCCCTCCCCCCTAAACGATGGACGTCATATTTGAACGACCCCGAACCAGAACCGTCAACGAGTGGTCAACAAATCGAACATGAGCTGGGTAAGTAAGCCTTCAACGTGTTAGCTTCTTTTATATAACTCATTTTGCAGCTCGTTGCAAAACTACATTTTTCAGTATTCTTCGTATTTATCCAACCCGGCAAGCCTCGTTGGATAAATGTACTACTTGTGCGAAAAAAAATCATTTTTGCAACTCGTTGCATAAATAACTATCATTAACTTTCCACTGCATTCATTATTATATTGTTAACCTTAACTTTTATCTTACAGATATGGTACCATCTATTCCATCATTGGAGTCAATTCCGTCAACAGATCAACTACAGGGTCCCCATAATATTGAGAAGTTTAATACCATTGCTGAAACATTGAATTTATCGCCAATCTCATCTAGAAACATGAGAAATATGGAATATCGCATAAACAAATCATTGCAGATTACGAAAGCAGTTCGAAAAAATATCTTCGGAAAGATTCAACGGATGTTGGCAAAGTGGAGGCGTATGACGAGATAATTATGCAGTTAAAGGATAAGTTCAATCACCCTACAACTGACAGAAGCGAACAGATTAAAATACTATCTGTAGTTCCTAAGTCTTGGTCGGTAAATAAAATCACAAGAGAGTTTAACGCACCAATGTATATGGCGAGGCAGGTGAAGGATCTTGTTTATGAACAGGGTATTCTTTGTACCACCGAAAAAAGAAGGGGGCATGGTATTGCAGACTACATCTCAAATTGGACTATCACACTTTTTTTGGTACGCCTAAAAAGTGTGATAAAAGTGCACATTTGCCTCGGATCGTCTCGACGTCTTCGGTGCACTTATTCCTCCATTTACAAGGAATAAGTGCACCGAAGACCTCAATTCGATCCGACGTATCCCTGCGCTGTAATCACACTTTGAAGGTGTGTGCACACTATTGTGTCAGTCCAATTTGGGGTGCAGTCAGCAATATTGATGACGATACAAAACAAATAGTAAGAGAATTTTTTGATGATAATGATATCAGCAGGCCAATGCCAGGAACAAATGATTTTGTTTCTGAGGTTCGAAATGGAAAAAAAAACAACAAGTTCAAAAACGACTTTTGATGATGTCGCTCAAAGAGGCTTATATGATTTTTGTAGATATGTACAAAACTGTGAATATTGGTTTCACAGTATTTACACAGTTGCGACCAAAGCATTGTATTTTACTTGATTCTACTGGTATACATAATGTATGTATGCATATGTACTATTCATGAAAATGTAAATTTAATGTTCAACAGTATAAGAATTGTGTCACAAGATGAAATAATACAAAAAATGCTTTGCGATATTTCCACCAGAACAGATAATTGCTTTTTCCGTGCTTGTGAAAAGTGTGCTTGTAATGAACACATTGAAGAGGAACTTACATTGATATTAGAATCAAATGACAAAGAAGAGATTATATTTCAGCAGTGGTTGAATACTGATCGCTGTAATTTAGAAACGATTATAAAACCTGTTGATGAATTTGTTCCGTATCTTGTTGATAAAATTGACAAACTTATAACACACGACTTTATTCATAAACAACAATCATCATTTCTCAGAAATAAAAATGATACATTAAAGGATGATGAAATTCTTGCGATTTGTGATTTCTCTGAAAACTATTCATTCATAATTCAAAACGCTGCTCAAGGATATCTGTTGCGACGCCGCAACATGGTGCACAACAAAATAAGTTTTCTGGGCCGGTCTAATATTGGACCCGTCTAACCGCAGCATAACGCAACATGACAGTTCTCGCGCGCAGTGGTAGTGGTAGGCGAAATGAGACTAGATAACTGATGTGGAAGAGGGAAATAAATAAAAACAGGAGAATTTCGCCATCGTAAGAATAGCAAAGAAAGTAGTTCTGTAGTTGTTTCGGAATTAATAATTTAATTAACTTGTGAGTGCCTTTGAGCTTAAGTTCAGAGTGCGGCGCGAGGTGCGGTGTAAATTAACAGAAAGTCCGTAAGGTAAAACCTGAAAAGAAAGGCTAAATGGTTAGTGGAACAATTAAAAATACTTAGCTGCATATTTCTTCTTAGCTGCGCGAATTCTGGTACCGGGTGATTCCTGAAACAAGGAAATTTACCAAACAAACCTACCGTGTCAGTGGACTGTATGTAAGTAGACGTAAAACGAATGAATTATCCTAGATCCGGTTATTAATGACATATATTCGTGTCCCAAAAATAGCACTCGTGCAAAAGCTACCAATTTAGGGTAACGTCACTCAGATTGGACCACTTTGATTAGAAGTTACAAAAGAAGTCGTGGCAGAGGAAACCAATTAATTGTAAGTAGTTTATTGTTAAGTTATGTAATATAAAATTATAAATGAGTTTTTTTGTTAATAAAATTACAGTTTAAGCGTTGCTACAAAAAACTTGAGCCGCTCTAAAAACCTGGTTTCCCTCTCGGAAACATTCTTAAAAATTAATTGACACCCGCGAAGTAACTTCCGCGAAGTGAAAGTGTCAGTGAGAAGTACGGATCTGCCAAAGATGACTTCCGATGCTGAGTCCACCCACGACCAAACCATTATGGACCTGACGGCGACTCCGTGCGCCATTTGTGGCCCGTCTACGCGCGACGAGGTGATGGTCGGCTGTGACGGTTGTTCGGAATGGTTCCACATCCGTTGCGTGGGCATCGAGAAAGACAATCTGCCGAAAAAATGGTACTGCCAAAGCAAGGCTTGTCAGGAGACGGCCCAGGAGTACCGGCAGAAGCAGAAGGACGCCAAGAAGCAGCCTCGCACCCGGAAAAACGGCAACGAGTCGGACATATCCAGCGTCAGCTCTCGTCTAGCTGCGTCTAGCGTGGAAGCAAAAGGCAGAGCGTTAGAAGAGAAGCAGAAGCAGCAGTATGAAGAGCTGGAGGTGGAGATGCTGCTGCGGAAGAAAGAAATGGCGATGCAGCGCGCATTCGAGCAGCGAAAGATGGAGTTGGAGCTACAGATGCGCGCTGAAGAAGAAGTGAAGCAAAGGGCATGGCAAGCGGAGATGCTCCAAAAGAAGAAGGAGCAGCTTCAGCGGCTGAAGGCGAACAGGGAGTCGTCCTTCGAGATACAAATGGCGGCCATGGATGAGGAGCTAGCTGAACTTTCGGGTCGAAAGTCGAAGCCGGCGCCGAAAGTAGTCACGGACGTTTCGCGAGCGATTCCTTCCGGCAAAATCAACCCGAACGTGTTGAAGCTGAGCAAGGAGAAGGAGAGAAAGCAAACGCGAGGCTACGACAGCACCGACGAAGAAGACGAGGATGACTATTCCGACGATTCGGATCTGCAGAGTCAGAGTTCGGTCTCGTCGATGGAGCGCAAGACAACACGGAAGATGCGCAACAAAGTGGGAAGTCTCAGCCAAAACGGGCTGGGGCAGCAGCAGACCCGACCGACGAAGGCACAGCTGGCTGCGAGGATGGGGTTAACCTACAAACTCCCAAAATTCTCCGGCAAACCAGCACAGTGGCCATTGTTCTACGCGGCCTACAAAGTGTCCAACGATGTCTGCGGCTACATGAACCACGAGAACTTGATGCGACTTCAGGAAGCTCTGGAAGGCGACGCTCTCGAGCTGGTGTCCGGGCAGTTGCTTCTTCCCGAATCCATCCCGCAAGTAATTGAGAAGCTGCGCCGGCACTTCGGCCGCCCGGAACAACTGCTTCAATGCCTGCTGGACAAGGTGAACCGGCTGGAACCCCCGAGGCCGGACAATCTGAGGAGTTTTGTTCCATTCGGAAACACGGTGGAGCAACTCTGCGGCCATCTAGAGGCAGCGGATCTACGGCAACACCTCGTCAACCCGCTGCTGATAAAGTCGCTGGTCGCCAAGCTGCCGGATCGGGAAAAGCGTGAGTGGGTTCATTACCGGCGAGGTCGAGGGGAAACAACGTTGCGGACGCTGACGGATTTCCTGATGGACATCGTGGCAGACGCCTGCGAAGCTAACGTTGACGTGGACTTCGTGGAGTTCAATCCACCGCCGCCGTCCGAAGCAGATTCCCAATCCGAAGAGGAGGGTTCGGATGAGGCTGGACCCAACCCGCTCATGCATCCGGTCGGAAATACGGTCGGGCTGAGTGCACACATCCGGACAAACTGCACGGTATTGTTCCGGATCGTTCCGGTGCAGCTGCACTACGGTGGAAAAACGGTGTCAGTGCTGGCGTTCCTGGACGAAGGTGCTTCCGTCACGCTGGTGGAGAAAAAGCTCGCCGACCGTCTGGGCGCGGTCGGAGTACAAGAGCGATTGACCATCCAGTGGACGGGAAACACGTCGAGAGAGAAGGATTCCCGAAGAATGAGTCTTTGGGCGTCGGGAACAGGCGCTGCAGCCGGCGGCAAAATGCTGTTACACACAGTGCACACGGCAGACAAGTTGATGCTGCCACATCAAAAGTTGGATTTGGAGGAGCTTGCAGCACAGTACGAGCACATGCGAGGGCTGCCCATCGAATCGTACGACGGACAGCCGCAGTTGCTGATAGGGGTAAACAACATCCACGCGTTTGCGCCGATAGAAGCAAAGGTGGGTACGCCCGTGGAACCGATTGCGGTTCGAACCAAACTAGGATGGACGGTGTATGGGCCGCGACAGGAAACCTCGGCGACGGCCGACAACTATCTCGGTTACCACCGGCAGATAACAAACGTGGGTCTGCCGCCCGAGCTATTTAAGAGCAACCATGCGTTGGAAGAATTGGTGGTGGCAATTCCACGGGGAACCGCAAAGAAGAAACGGAGCCAGGAAATACGAGAGCGAACCACCCAACTCGTCGGCGACCGCTGCACAACCGGGTTGCTGTCGAAGGCCCGCGGACAAAAAGTTAAAACGTTTCCTAAACCGGACAGTCACAGAAGAACCACCACGAACATGGTCCCGAACGCAAGAAGACAGGTTGAACAGCAAAATAGGTGGGTTCGAATTCCGAAACGGGATGACCAACTCGCTGGAAGCTCTACGGAGCCTAGAAGAGGCGAAGCCGGTGACACCGGCGCATTGGAGCTGTGTCATCCTGCAGATGGCAAAGGAGAAAGTCTTGGGAGCGATCAGGAATCCAAGTGGAGACCAGCGTTTTCGACTTGGTTTTTGACGAGGCACCGCAGCGAGTTGTTGCCGCAGCTGGACGAGGAAAAGCGGCCGTCGAGAAGGCTCGTCGCAAATGGAACAAGTCCGGGCGAAGTCACGATCGATCTGCAGAAGAAAAAGTGTTGGGCGATTCGCGCGCCTGATAAGGGGCGTAAGTTGTCGGACGAGGTGCAAGCTACAACAAGCAGAAGCGGCTGGCATGATCGAAACCGAAGCACTGTCGTCGATATACCTTCCGATGGTCAACCAGCGGTCGAAATGGTTCGACGATCAGCAACCTCTTCGAGAGGGCGACTTGTATTCGTGGTCGAAGGCAAGAACCATAGGTCCTGGACATGCCTCACAAGCCAACGTGAGGACACAGATGGTAAGGTACTGAGACGAGGCGTAATAAAGGTTGCGGCGTTAAAAGGTAAGGTAAATCCAGGAATGCAGGATATTACGGGCTAGGGTGTTGCGACGCCGCAACATGGTGCACAACAAAATAAGTTTTCTGGGCCGGTCTAATATTGGACCCGTCTAACCGCAGCATAACGCAACATGACAGTTCTCGCGCGCAGTGGTAGTGGTAGGCGAAATGAGACTAGATAACTGATGTGGAAGAGGGAAATAAATAAAAACAGGAGAATTTCGCCATCGTAAGAATAGCAAAGAAAGTAGTTCTGTAGTTGTTTCGGAATTAATAATTTAATTAACTTGTGAGTGCCTTTGAGCTTAAGTTCAGAGTGCGGCGCGAGGTGCGGTGTAAATTAACAGAAAGTCCGTAAGGTAAAACCTGAAAAGAAAGGCTAAATGGTTAGTGGAACAATTAAAAATACTTAGCTGCATATTTCTTCTTAGCTGCGCGAATTCTGGTACCGGGTGATTCCTGAAACAAGGAAATTTACCAAACAAACCTACCGTGTCAGTGGACTGTATGTAAGTAGACGTAAAACGAATGAATTATCCTAGATCCGGTTATTAATGACATATATTCGTGTCCCAAAAATAGCACCCGTGCAAAAGCTACCAATTTAGGGTAACGTCACTCAGATTGGACCACTTTGATTAGAAGTTACAAAAGAAGTCGTGGCAGAGGAAACCAATTAATTGTAAGTAGTTTATTGTTAAGTTATGTAATATAAAATTATAAATGAGTTTTTTTGTTAATAAAATTACAGTTTAAGCGTTGCTACAAAAAACTTGAGCCGCTCTAAAAACCTGGTTTCCCTCTCGGGAACAATATCATTGGAACAACTCGCAAGCAACAATACACCCATTTGAAATTTACTATATGAAAGATAATAAACTTGTAAATGTTAGCTTCATTATCATATCGGAAGTAATGGCTCACGATACAGTTGCGGTCCAGTTGTTCATCTCGAAAATGATAGATTTTATGAAACAATTAACGAACTTTTCTAAAATTTATTTTATGTCTGATGGGGCAGCATCACAATACAAAAATAAGAAGAACTTTGCTAGTCTATGTAGATTCCAGTCAAAGCATGCATTAAGAGCAGAATGGCATTTTTTTGCAATGTCCCACGGTAAAGGTCCATGTGATGCTATTGGTGGCACTCTCAAGCGAATGGCAAAGAGAGCAAGTCTTGCTCGAGATTATGGAAATACCATAACAACTCCACGAGAGTTATATAACTGGGCAGTTGTACAGACAGATAAAAATATAACTAAATTAAATTTCTGTTACGTATCCACTGAACAGTACATTAAAATGTCAGAAGATCTCGAAGAAATATATAATAACGCCAAAACAATACCAGGCACTCAGAAATTCCATAGTTTTTTTTGCCTATTCAGAAGATGAACCAAAAATATTTAGTATGATCGGAAAAAAATAGAAAAGAACATGTTTGAAATTGGCTCTAAGACACATATATATATATATATTTGAAAAATTCATAATTATAAATAATTGTATATTTAAAAGTGCACTTCAATACATATTGCGATCAAACATTACATTTCCTAAGAAAATACATTTGTAATATTTTGAAGTTTTTTATGTATAGGAAAACCCTTCCAAATGATTGAATAAATAACACAAAATCTCCTAGAAAATTGAGTTTCATTGGATTCTGGGATTGTTATGGCCTTCACTGGTTTTATTGTTGATAACAAAATACACTGAAAAAAAAATCATTCGAACAAGAAAAAGTTTTTGTTAGAAAAACTTTTTTTCCTTAAAAGTGCCCATCTTGTGATGTATGGACGGTTGGTAGGGAACATAATTACCTGTCTTGAGACAAAATTTCATCAAAATCAAAAATGGTGTTTTTTTTAAATCAACTTTGAATTTTTAGAAATGATTTTTTCAGTGTAGGGCTCATTTTGGATTTTTTTCAGTATTTTTTTCTTAAAATTTGACTTATTTTGTGATAATCACCCATACAACACTTTTTTGTAGGAGTAGTCATTTTTTGATTAAAAACATTTTTAAAAAATCCATAAAAAAAGTTTAGCCCTTTTCAAAAGCCAGTCGAGAAAAAAATTAGAAAAATGAGTATGCAAAGTGGCTTATCTGGGCAAGGTCTACACACCAAGAAAGTTTCGTTGTAATCTGAGAGCGTGCTGCCAACATTTGTTCGAGTTGGCGCGAAATCCGTCCATAGCATTAAAACTGCTATGCTCAGTATTTGTGATGACATTGGAGTAGTTCTTGCCAGAGGCGGTAATGTTATCATGATCCTTTTAGATTTTTCGAAGGCGTTCGACACAATTAGCCACGCTAATTTGTGCCGAAAGCTAGAACGACAGTTCGGGTTTTCCAGGAACGCAGTTCGTTTGATATGTGTTTTTTGTAATGATAGTTTTTCATCAATGCTTCCCATCACTTCAGGAGTCCCCCAGGGGTCTGTGTTAGGCCCACTTCTTTTCTCGCTTTATATAAATGATTTACCTTCAAAATTGAGCAATTGTATAGTCCATCTATTTGCCGATGATGTGCAAATCTTCTTCGATTGCTCTAACTTAGAACAGCTTGAAATTGAAAATCTTATAAATAAATGCCTTGCCAAATAAATAAATAAATGCCTTGCGGTTGGGCCAAAGAAAACTCTCTGATCCTAAATACAAGCAAAACTCAGGCCATTTTAATAACACGTAGTAGAAACATCAATCAACCAAACATTGTTTTGAATGGCCGTAAAATAGAGTTCTCGAATGAAGTCCTTAGCTTAGAAATCACCATTCAGAATAATTTTGAATGGGATTCATTCTTACTGAAACAATGCGGGAAAGTATATGCATCTCTTCGAACTCTAAGAATGAAAGCAGCATATCTTAATGTCCAAACCAAATTGATGCTCTTCAAAACACTAATCTACCCACACTTTTTGTTCTGTGATTTTGTTTTACCACAAGCTTCAGCTTACATTATTGAGTTGTCCAAAAAATGTCTCACGAAACCTAATGCAAGCCTATCCATATACGCGAGAACAAAAGATGTTTACAAAGTTCTTACAGATAGATTAACACGGGAAATCTGAACACAAACCACTACCACACAGGAATTTGGATTGGTCAATAAACCGCTTCAAAGTGGCATTAAATTGTTGTGTCCGGTTTATTTTTAATCTCAACAGATATTCTAGCGTGACTCATTTACAGCATTTCTTGCTTGGTTGTAAATTGGATAGTTTTATTAAATTGAGAAGCACTGTTCTTCTCCATAGCATTTTGAAACCCAATGCCCCGCTATATTTATTTTCCAAATTAGTCCCTTTCAGAAGTCAGCGTGGCAGGAAGTTTCAAATACCCCGATATAGAACATCACAATATGGGAGCTCATTTTTTGTAAGAGGTGTACATTTCTGGAATGATTGATTGATGCACCAAGCGAAAAGAAGAAGAAGTTTTGACATCCAAGCGGTGTGCCGTCGATTAGATCCTCGTCGCTGATTGGTCGATGGATGTAAACGGCACACCGCTTGGATGTCAAAATTCTTCTTCTTACCGTATGGTGCATCAATCAATTTACCTTCTGGAATTCAATCGATTGTTTCAGCAGGCGGGTTTAAAAGGGCGTGTATTGAGCATTTTAGTTAGTTAATTTGTTAAATAAGTAATTTAAAAAATTGATTTTTTTTGTAGTTCTTATGAGTTTTTTTTTCTAGCAACCAAATAATTCTTGTCCTCAGCACTTAAACATAAAAGACAGCAGTCTTAAGTTTGAAGAGATCAGTAAATAAATAAATAAATTTGAACCAATTGACACAATTTTTGGAATGCAGTGAGATAGGTATAGTATCTACCCGTGTACAACATTTCAAGTCAATTGGTTCAAAATTGACTGAGTTATAGTGGAAAATAGACGAATATAGAAGCCACCGCCCAAGTAGCGCGATACCCTATAGTAGGTAAACAAACAGTCAAAATTTGAGAGTTGTTGATGCACTCCATGAAAAGTTACGTTACGTTACGTTTCGAACTTTTTTGTGAAAGAAAAAAAGTTGCCTATCCCAAACATTTTGGCCATCCCCTGTATATCAGATGACTTGAAAATCTGATTTTTACAGAACTGTTTGCAATTGCTTATACATCCAACTATTCCAATTATCACTGCCAAGCACATCGGCCACATGCCTAAAATCAAAGCTTTCTGAAAGATAAAATACAAGCCCAGGGATTTACCCACCGAAAATGGCGAGAATAAGGTAACTTTGAGTATCATCGGCAGGGTTGTTCTCTTTGCCATGGGGGGTTTTTGTCGGCCAAATTACCTAAAACTTTGTATTTTTATGATTCAGCAGGGTTGGAAATAATTTGAGGTCAACTTCGAGTTCAACATGTTTTAAACACCCCTCCCCCTCATACGATAAGAACAAAGTGTAGCATTTGCATATGGAGAGCATTTGCAAATGGATAGCATTTGCATATGTAAAAGCTTTGCTGATGTGAATAGGAATATTAGGCAATTCTCTCACCTCATGTTTGTCTTCAAAACCTTGTCAAACTTAGAAAATCGAGGTTAATAAACAATACATTTTTTTATTCTTCAATCACTTAACCTGATTTCCAGCTCTATTGTCCACTAGGGTACTGCGTGAGCGATTCCAATTAGAAGCTGTACTTACACTTTGTAGAGCGCCTAAATGTCTTCTATTCTAATTGTACTATATCGAACGGGTTGCCGTTGCGCTGCTTTCACTTTCTACCCTATCATGGTAGAATAATGAGCACGAACCCGTAACGTGGGTAGATCACCCTGGAATGATGCGTAACGGCGTAAGATCTACCATACTATAAGAAATTTTAATCTTGCTGTTTTCCAGTCTGGTTAATTTAAATGCAGGATCAAGATTTGGTTTACTTTTTTTTACTGTTTTTTTTTTTTTTGTTTATTAATTGTTTATTAGGGGTACTCACTAAACAGATTAAATTGCTGCGTAAGCCATGATTTTCTGCTTATTTGAAATGTTTTATGATTTTGCGAATGAAATAATCAAAGATTGCCTTGGTGATCGCGACGTTTAATCAGTTTAATCAGTTTACGCTGTTTAGTGAATCCCTTTATTATTCTATTTTTGTAATTTGTTTTTCACTGCTAATATACCGTTTGTTTCAGAGGAATGCAGGTAAATTTGTCCTATAAATAACACAATTTACAAAAAAATGTATCTATTGTGAACGTATCGCCATTTAATACTATTTTCTATTTCAGATTTACAAGCAGCGATCAAAACGGTAAAGCATCTCTTTTTTAGAAAGATTAAGATTACCGTACGATTCAGTGGCAGGTAGACCACGGTGTCCGCGTCGATTTCTTTCGAGCCGACTTTCGTAATTTCGCGTGTTCTGTTTCTTCGAGTACAGTTTTGTAATTTCACGGGTGTTGATGTGTGTTTCTTCCGTTTCTTATTTTCGCGAACCTCGTTTTACGCAAACTATTTTTGATATAAAAAAAAATTAAAATTTCATTTAATGTCTGAAGGAATGTCTGAAGAATGTCCGACATGTCGCGTATGTGAGGACATATTCAATTTTTCGCGAGTTCGTTCGTAGCAAAACAAGAATCGGTCTGGTGATTGTAGCAATTTGCTTACCAAAACAAAGCCCCTAACAAATCATCCCTTCCCGTATCCAAAATCCTAGTAATTACTCGTAGTAACGCAGAGAATTCCTCGATTATTGGCCTAAGCGAGAATCACGTCATCACTTCCTTCCCTATCCTCAATTGACCTGCATTCGGACGCGGCCGGCCCTGGTATTGCTTTTTAAAAAAGTATTAGGATGCCAGCATTTACACAATGAGGACCCAGTACGGAGGGTTAGCCTAACATTAGCCTAATGTGAGACTAACTGGCCAGCATGTTAGGCTAACTTTTTGTCTCACTTTTGCCTAATGTTAGTCTAAAATTAGACAGATATGACACACTTTTGTTAGACATGTTGCAAATTCGAAACATGTTTGTTAGTCTAACATTAGACTAACGTTAGACATGTTTTAGTATGGGCTGTTAGACGAATGTTAGGCATAGATTTTATGCTGCTTGTTTTCATTCCAGCTGTCATCCGAGCAAGAAGTGTGATTGTAGTAGTGAACTTTTATCGGCGTTCACTACTACAACCGCACTTCCGCCTCGAATGAAAGCTGGACGAAACATATTTAATAAAAAAATCGGAGCCTGTTTTAATTTTAATTTTTTATTTTATTTCAATTTAAATTTATTTTAATTTCAATTTCAATTAAAATTAAAATTAAAATTAAAATTAAAATTAAAATTAAAATTAAAATTAAAATTAAAATTAAAATTAAAATTAAAATTAAAATTAAAATTAAAATTAAAATTAAAATTAAAATTAAAATTAAAATTAAAATTAAAATTAAAATTAAAATTAAAATTAAAATTAAAATTAAAATTAAAATTAAAATTAAAATTAAAATTAAAATTAAAATTAAAATTAAAATTAAAATTAAAATTAAAATTAAAATTAAAATTAAAATTAAAATTAAAATTAAAATTAAAATTAAAATCAAAATTAAAATTAAAATTAAAATTAAATTAAAATTAAATTAAATTAAAATTAAATTAAAATTAAATTAAAATTAAATTAAAATTAAATTAAAATTAAATTAAAATTAAATTAAAATTAAATTAAAATTAAATTAAAATTAAATTAAAATTAAATTAAAATTAAATTAAAATTAAATTAAAATTAAATTAAAATTAAATTAAAATTAAATTAAAATTAAATTAAAATTAAATTAAAATTAAATTAAAATTAAATTAAAATTAAATTAAAATTAAATTAAAATTAAATTAAAATTAAATTAAAATTAAATTAAAATTAAATTAAAATTAAATTAAAATTAAATTAAAATTAAATTAAAATTAAATTAAAATTAAATTAAAATTAAATTAAAATTAAATAAAAATTAAATTAAAATTAAATTAAAATTAAATTAAAATTAAATTAAAATTAAATTAAAATTAAATTAAAATTAAATTAAAATTGAATTAAAATTAAATTAAAATTAAATTAAAATTAAATTAAAATTAAATTAAAATTAAATTAAAATTAAATTAAAATTAAATTAAAATTAAATTAAAATTAAATTAAAATTAAATTAAAATTAAATTAAAATTAAATTAAAATTAAATTAAAATTAAATTAAAATTAAATTAAAATTAAATTAAAATTAAATTAAAATTAAATTAAAATTAAATTAAAATTAAATTAAAATTAAATTAAAATTAAATTAAAATTAAATTAAAATTAAATTAAAATTAAATTAAAATTAAATTAAAATTAAATTAAAATTAAATTAAAATTAAATTAAAATTAAATTAAAATTAAATTAAAATTAAATTAAAATTAAATTAAAATTAAATTAAAGTTAAATTAAAATTAAATTAAAATTAAATTAAAATTAAATTAAAATTAAATTAAAATTAAATTAAAATTTAATTAAAATTTAATTAAAATTTAATTAAAATTAAATTAAAATTAAATTAAAATTAAATTAAAATTAAATTAAAATTAAATTAAAATTAAATTAAAATTAAATTAAAATTAAATTAAAATTAAATTAAAATTAAATTAAAATTAAATTAAAATTAAATTAAAATTAAATTAAAATTAAATTAAAATTAAATTAAAATTAAATTAAAATTAAAATTAAATTAAAATTAAATTAAAATTAAATTAAAATTAAATTAAAATTAAATTAAAATTAAATTAAAATTAAATTAAAATTAAATTAAAATTAAATTAAAATTAAATTAAAATTAAATTAAAATTAAATTAAAATTAAATTAAAATTAAATTAAAATTAAATTAAAATTAAATTAAAATTAAATTAAAATTAAATTAAAATTAAATTAAAATTAAATTAAAATTAAATTAAAATTAAATTAAAATTAAATTAAAATTAAATTAAAATTAAATTAAAATTAAATTAAAATTAAATTAAAATTAAATTAAAATTAAATTAAAATTAAATTAAAATTAAATTAAAATTAAATTAAAATTAAATTAAAATTAAATTAAAATTAAATTAAAATTAAATTAAAATTAAATTAAAATTAAATTAAAATTAAATTAAAATTAAATTAAAATTAAATTAAAATTAAATTAAAATTAAATTAAAATTAAATTAAAATTAAATTAAAATTAAATTAAAATTAAATTGAAATTAAATTAAAATTAAATTAAAATTAAATTAAAATTAAATTAAAATTAAATTAAAATTAAATTAAAATTAAATTAAAATTAAATTAAAATTAAATTAAAATTAAATTAAAATTAAATTAAAATTAAATTAAAATTAAATTAAAATTAAATTAAAATTAAATTAAAATTAAATTAAAATTAAATTAAAATTAAATTAAAATTAAATTAAAATTAAATTAAAATTAAATTAAAATTAAATTAAAATCAAAATCAAAACAAAATTTAATTAAAATTACCTAAGTTAAAATTAAATTAAAATTTTAATTGAAATTCAATTAAAATTTAATTAAAATTTAATTAAAATTAGATAAAAATTGAATTCAAATTAAATTAAAATTTTATTCAAATTAAATTAAAATTTTATTCAAATTTTATTAAAATTTTATAAAAATTTTATTAGAATTTTATTAAAGTTTTATTAAAATTCTATTAAAATTTTATTTAAATTTTATTCAAATTGTATTACAATTTTATTATAATTTTATTAAAGTTTTATTAAAATTTCATTAAAATAAAAAAAAATAATTTAATAAAAATTTAATTGAAATTAAATTAAAATTTTATTAAATTTTTCTTTAAATTTTATTAAAGTTTTATTAAAATTTTATTAAAATTTTGTTAAAATTTCAATAAAATTTAATGAAAATTTAATTAAAATTTTATTAAAATTTGATTAAAATTTATTTAAAATTAAATAAAAATTAAATGAAAAATAAAATTAAAATGACTTACCGACACGATGAGGCCAAACTTAACGGAATCGGACACTGTTTTGCAGATGACTGGTTCCGGCAACGGTACGACGAGAACGAACCGGACTTATTGGCCAATAGCAGCGGCGAGGAGCTGACGGGTCGGACGACGGAACGACTGAAATGGTTCTTACCAGGTTGTTACGGTTTTAACTAATTGAAACGCGCAATTTTATTCATTTTCCCGACCGACGAACGCTGCCGCAATCAACAAAGTTATTTTTTTAACTGCCATTCAGGCAACTGTCAACAATGCGCGAAAGAATTGAACACTGAGCATAATTTCGGGGTTATGATTTATGCTCTCCAGAAATTTTCGATGAGCAACATATCTAACAAATGCCTAACAGTGTCGAACGCCTAACTTCCTCCGTGCTGGGGAGAAGGCTAGTCCCAAGCATTATCTGTTGGTTCTTTGTGTAAATGCAGCTGTCCTTGCAATAACAGAGGAGCAACCGCGGGCGGTCAATCATGCTCATGCTCATCATGGTAGAAGAATGAGCACGAGGATATTGATGTGTTGCTGTTGGTTGTTCCTGTTTCCAGTCCGATTGGAAGTCAATCATAGGTTGCCGTTCGCCGATGTCCAAGTATACGGGTCCATTTGAGCCATGGGCTCAGAAGAGGGTCAGTGTCAGCCAAGGATGGGAAAAAATCATTAATTTATTGTGTATCCCTCACTCACATCCACGCACAATCTGATGCTAGTGTGCTTCTCCCCCAGCCAAGCAGAATCTTTCCACTTTCATTGCCCATTCTTTCTAATCGCCGAGCACCGGGCGACGCAAGCAACGGCGACCGAATGAATCGCTACCGAATCTGAGTGCCGAAGGCGAACGAACCAATATTGAACGAATGTTTGCGTTCTGAGTCGAACGAATGTTTGCGAGAGCATTCGTTTTGGAACGTTCATTTAGTGTTCAGTGGAAGCATTCAGTACTGGGAATTGAATCAGTGAGTGCGTTTTGATTCAATCAGCTGAATGCCACTCGGTAGTTGAGAGAGCGAACGTTCTTTTCGTATACACCGATGCAAGCTGATTCAATTCGCTCTCTATTTGTTTCTCTCCTGATTCGCTTCGTTGGCGTCGGTGGCGAGCCGTTCGTGCTGCGTTCGTTCTTAGTGCGCCGTGCTCTCACTCAGTATTGGGTTGTTGGCGTTCTTTTTGCTAGTTTGCATCGCCGGCATTCGGGTGAGCGAATGAGTTTTCCCATGCTTGGTGTCAGCTGCTCTCGGGGGGAAAGAGCAACTACCGAAAGTGCCGGGGCTGGGATCGAACCCATGACCATCTGCTTATGAAGCAATCGTGTGACCAATTGCGCCACGAGCCCCGGCAATAAACAATACATTACAAGGTTCGAATTTCCATAGAATGAGATCATTCATTCGCACTACAACACCATAGGAGATAATCACCCTCATTCTTGTTTACGAACATATCCGCTTTCGAACGTATATGATTCGTTTGAATCCGCAGCCTATTTGATTTTGCTGGCGTAAACGGGAATGCGGACGATTTACGTTCGAAAGTGGATTCGATCGAAAACAAGAATGAGGGTGAATATCACATTGGTTGATTACAGTACAAATGCGAAATATCTCCCTTTTCCTCCTATCCGCAGCCCGGGGACGCGCCCTGTTGGATTTCGAAAGCCTCGGAGAATATCACAAACCTTCAATGGCATTTCCACACATTCAGGGGTCTAATTAGGCCTATTACCATCCCTCAGTTTGTAATACATATACTCACCAACTTTGAATTATATTTTCCCGGCACATAAATGACTTCGACAAATGTTCGATATACTATGCAGCATCATGATCAGTATAACCACAGATAAACAGACGTATCACTTCGAACAAATTGCGATAAAAATCGTCGTCACGAAAACATAATCGCCCAATACTAACCAGGCTGTGTTGCGCAAACCACTCAGTATGTGGTAGTATTGCGGCGCTCATAATAAATCCACATTGGGCGGCGGCGATATGGCCGCTAGGAGATTCCCGCGATACAGACGCAGAGTCAACAGATACTGTCACCCATCCAGCAACATCGCAGCAGCCTTCAGGCCGTTCATATCAAAAGTTAGCAAAATGGAAACTCCGGTGGCCAAAAATCGTGAGAATATTTATCGCGACACTACTGTTCCACTACACGCATACTCATCACCTCATCGGTTTTATAAGAATATGGCCTAATGAATAGTGATGCAGCAGGAAGATGCGGCTTCACCTTTTCCATTTCGTCATTGCGTCTGTATTGCGTGCATTTCCTCGCGGCCATCGCCGCAGCCTCATGTAGATTTGATATCACCGCCGCATACAGAATTTTTGACCATCCGGTGCTCATTAGTGTGGGTCATCGGAACCGTTTTCTCAGATCAAAGCTTTTTTGGTTCTGTTTCGGGTCCTGAGTATCTGTGCAAAATTTGAGCACGACCGGTTGCGTCTACACTTTGCGTATTGCAATTGAAATTTGTATGGGATTTTGTATGGGAAAACATACTTTTTAGCATTTTAGCCATAAGTTGAAAAAGTTTGTCTGAAACTTTTTAACCGATACTGTAAAATGATAGTCTATGATGTTCTGAAAAAAATGTTGAAGACCGCAAAGCGTTCCGATGCTTGTGAAAAAAGTTATAACCAACGAACCGCATGCATGTGTTTTTGTTTTAACATGTAAAGGAATAACAATAGCAACAAAATCATGCTGTTTCGCCAAGCAATGCCAACGCTATAACTTTTTTCATAAGCATCGGATCACTTCGCGATCTTCGACAAAGTTTTTCAGTACACCCTAGGCTATGTTTTCACTTTAACGGTTACACGGTTTTCGCAAAATTCGAGCTTGTTATGAGAGAAATGCAAAAAAAGTGTGTTTTCCCATGTAAAATCCCATACAAACTTCAAACGCGATGCGCAAAACGTAGACATAACCTATCGTGCCCAAATTTTGCACACTTATTTGGGTCCTGAAATGGGATCAAAAAAGCTTTGATCTGATAGGATACCATTGAATTTTTCATTTTTCCATATAAACGATGACCCACTCTAGTGCTCATAGTGGTGCGGTCATATTTTGGCAACTTGATGGAAAAAAAGAAGACAAACACGTTTCGCGGATTTATCTTGCAAGGCACAATAGTTAGCTAAAGTCAAACAGAAGCAAAAATGATGCGAGCGCCGTGACCGAGCGATTTGCGAACAACAAAATGAACTAACCGGTAAAAAGGGTAACGATGAGGAGTGAGTAGAGTGAGACGTATGTTTGTATGTGGTATAACTATTAGCGTGGTTCAAAAAATTGTTTTTGCTCCACACCGCTTATTCGATTCGTAACCAGATTCTATGCCTTCTCCCAAAATTTGAGATCATTTGGTTGAAAATTGAGACTGCACAAGCCCTTCAAAGTTCGTATGGGAGTTACTATGAGAAAACGATGTTTTTCATTCTATCGACCGTAGCATTTCCCCAACTGCCCTAGAGAGTTAGTTGACCCTTGGTAATCCTAGGTTTCTCTAACAGCTACAACTTTGTCGAAGACTGCATTCAAATCGCATGCCTCATTAATTAGTTACCGATTTTTATCCAGAATCGAAATCTTTACTCATGATGGTTGAACTATTCGTTGGGCAGCACTGCATTTTGCAGTAAAACATAGTAGCCATGATTTCAGTGTGCTATCTTTGGCGCCATGTGCAGCAATGTTGCCTGCTGGGAATCTGGAGGATCACTGTTAAAGTTTGTCCCGTTGGATACATTATTGGGTTTTTAAATTTGAAAAAATATATTGATTTTTTGATTTTATACGAAAGAGCACCTTTTTCTGAGCCACTATGATTTTTTTCAGATTTTTAGAACCTTATTTTGGTACCTAAAATCAATTTCAAAGCAATTTTTTGAAATCACCTTTTGACAGCTGGGCAACTGTTTGACAGCTCCGCCCAGTACAAAATACGACGAGGGGTGATTCGACAAATCGCTCCCATACAAACTTCAAACTGATTTTTAAATAGGTTCCCGGGCTCCAAAATTTATGAAAATTTGGATTTCGACTCAGTTTGACATGCAGATTCAGAATATCGAATTATCTCAACACCGTTAAAGAAGCCAATTAATTAATAAGGCGTCCGATTTGAATGCGGTCTTCGGTAAAGTTGTAGCTGATAGAGTAGCCTAGGAGTACCAAAGGTCAACTAGCCCTCTAGGGCAGTTGAGGAAATGCTACGGTCGATTGAATGAAAAGCATCGTTTTCTCATAGTAATTCCCATATAAACTTTGAAGGGCTTGTGCAGTCTCAATTTTCAACCAAATGAGCTCAAATTTTGGGAGAAGGCATAGAATCTGGTTACGAATCGAATAAGCGGTGTGAAGCCAAAACGATTTTTTGAACCACGCTAATAACTATATCAGATGACTTGAAGACCTGATTTTTACAGTATTGTTTGCCATTGATTATACATTCAGCTATTCCAATCATTACTGCAAAATACAATTACAATTACTACAATTACTTAAGAACCCATAATGCTTTTGAGCTGGCCAAAGTAATGAAAATGAGAGCTTCAGAAATCTGTTTGCAAGGGAGGTGATAAATATAAGTATTCGAGTTTTGTTTGCTGTTTTTTTCTTGTTCTGCCGTTTTTCAACTTGATGGTAATATGTATTTCACTTACTTTTTTGTTGATGAATGTATGGTTGACTTGCAGTTGTTTGATCGTTTTCTGTACGTGACCAAGGAATTTTATTCTAGATGAATCATTCTACTTTCTTCTTCTAACAAACAACCATTCATTCACTATTTGGCAGAAACTGTTGCTGATGTTAGATTTGAAGTCGCTGAGGCCTGATCATTGAGGTGTTTTTCGACCTGAAATGTATTGAATTGTGTTAAGGTGAATTCTAATTGCTGATTGATGGTTTTGCTGATTTGGTGTTTTGAGGCACTTTAAGTGGACTTAGGTGATATTGATAACAACGTACCGACCCTTTTATCACCACGACTGAACAGTCATTTGAACACAATTTATTGAAAAACCGCTAAATTTCCATTTTTTTATTGGTGATAATAATTTAGTATGCCCTACTAAATTTGCCCAATTACGAACCCTTTGATTTATTATTACATACTTACTATTTTCTTTACGTGTGTTAGCTGTCGGGATTCTGGTGGTCCGTTAACATTTTCTACTTTGTAGGGGGGTGTAATGGTTACGTCTTGGAACACAACTATATTAGGACCCTGCCACGATATCTACAATATACATTCAGATATATTATTATAATAACATTTAGGAGTACGTACAGTGCGAGAAATAAGTATAAAGACAGAGCCGTTTTCCATACAAAATAATCATGTTTAGGGATCAAAATCTCTTTTTCTAGCGATTCGATTGATATGGAATTTTGGCTGCAACCTTAAAATAACTAGAATTTTGGCTAGAAATATAAATCATCATCCATGAAAACGTTTATATCGACTTTTCAGCAGGGATTGGTGGCATGCACCGTGCGGTGCGAAAAAAGCGTGTGCTTCACACAATCGCAAGTGCTCGTCTCCCGTTTTGCCGAGAGACAAGAGACGTATGAGTGAGAGCTTTCGTAATTGTGCGAGAGACAATCGCAGCACTAGCTCTACGGCGCAGGGAGTAATGCACGGTGCTTGGGACTGCGCTTGTCTCCAAACAGAAAAAATCAAATAATAAATTAATTGAAGAGTTTGTGTTTTCGGCAAAGTTGTTAAGCTTGTCAAGGGTTGACAAGTGATGGGTCGTTTGATTCGAAATTTTTCCAATCGTGCGTAGTATCAAGCCAAGTGCCAAGCATGGAGACAAGCACCGAGAGAGTGCATACGACAGAGCGTGAGAGACAGGAGAGCTCCAGCGCGCGGCAAAGTAAGCGAGCAACACACAACCGATTGCGCGTACTCGTCTCCTTCTAGTTTGTTGTGCTGTCTCGTAGCAGAGTGTGCGGCACGCAAAGAGTTTTGAGTCGCACCCTATCCCTGCTATTTAGATTCGAATAAGTATAAAGACACATTTTTTTATGAAAATAGTGTCTTTATACTTATTTGAATCTGAAAAGTCGATATAAACGTTCTCATGGATGAAGATTTATATTTCTAGCCAAAATTCTAGTTATTTTAAGGTTGCAGCCAAAATTCCATAACAATTGAATCGCTAGAAAAAAAAAATTTTGATCCCTAAACATGATATTTTGTATGGAAAATGGCTCTGTCTTTATACTTAATTCGCGCACTGTATAAGTCTTTATTTTTCTGATAGGCTACCTGATTGATAGTTCGTGCAATCGCCAGAAAAAGACTCTGTCCTTCCTGACTCACCCCAGCCGCCAGGGCTGAAACTTGCCGCTTCTTCTGTTCCACCTGATTTCTGACTCGTGTGCTCAGCTGATATAGGAATAATAAAAAAAATCAAAATATGCAAATGGTATCTGGTTTGACAGTAAAAAATAATTAGTTATGTTAGTTGGCAAAAAATAAGGAAAGTTGTGATCAAGTTTCAAGGAGGACCTTACTTGGAATAAACAGAGAAGCTATGAAATTTCTAACAAGTTCTTCTTCGAAGGGCTGGATTCGAAACAAATTGGAAAATCAAGGATGGAAATCTAGTGATCATGATAAGATCCCGAATGTGTCGCGGTTGAAGCGCATCGTGCGATCATAGCGACAACGATTCTATAACATTCCCTAGAAAACCATTCCCCAGAATACCAATCCCCAGAAAACCATTTCCCAGAATGTATCATTTCCCAGAAATATAGTGTCTATACTGTCAAAGTGTGAGCCAAATGAACATGCTTATCGTTCGTAGGAAGGCGTCGTTTGAACGGTATTGCAATCGGAACTAAATAAATTAAAACTATTTATTTTTAACATCGAGATATTGGCGGCATATGTATGTTTAGTAAAAAGATAAAAAATATTAATTCTGCTTTCAAAAACTCATGCTTATGACGACACTTTTGTTGCTGAACTTGTCGAAAAAACTTCCATAGCTGCTTCTTGCTTCACTTCTGCCGATATGATTAGCGTAACACTTTTGCAATGAATTTCAGATTTCTTCGATTGCTCCGCTATTTCTACAAAATTTTGAAAAAAAACTACCCTTAATTAGAAAATGTAAACAAAACAACTTGAACCACAACGAAGTCACGCACAAAGTTTGAACATCTAGCTTTGTAGCAAGTGTTGGCAGCTGTTGTAAACAAAACAAACAGCGTTGCCGAATCGACGTATGTAGCTTCCGCTCATCTCTATGTATAAATACACTGACAAAATTCCAATATTTTTTTATATCAGGCCAAACATTTCAATAGGTCCTATCTGCATTTGAGAGCCTCTCTTTGTTCACTTTCTCTTTCAATTATTGTAATGTAATGGCACACTTTTCAACTATTTTTGCAGTACAAATCAAAAGACGATTGTTTTGACCATCGTTCAATGCAAGGAAACAATCATAATACAAATAAACAGCTGAGATATTAACGAAAGAGAGGGAAACCAAAGAGAGCCTCTCTTCTGCAGATAGGACCTTTAGACATGTTTGGCCTGATATGTGCCAAAACACATAACATTTTAAAAGCACAATACAAATTAATATCATAATATAACGTTATAACACATATGATGATTGCTTTTATGATTTATGTGTGAAGACAACATAGTAAAAATCTATAGAGTTTCACACATAAATAATATAAAGGAAATGAACTCATGAACAACAACGATGACGGCGGCAACATCAGCAGCAGCAGCTCGGAGTCTTGCTCGGAACTAGCATTTTGAAGGCAGCGAAAAACGGTTTGAGATGTTTCCCGATTTGTTCCAAGTTGCGTTGGCGATTACAAATATAGGTAAAATGGTAATTTGATAATTGATATAATCATTCTTGCGATATTTAATTTGAAATGTTATTTTACAGCACCTAAACATGATCGACATAGGCTTTCTCTAAAATGATTTCCATCATATCGTTGCGGGTTGGTCCAAACGATGGATTCGTCGAATATGGCTGCATTGGAACCAACCGCGGATGCTTGTTCTGCAGCTTCCAGGAATGGCAGCAGTGAAAAATCCAACCGGATGCAACTTCCGTTAATTCAGCTGCCATTGGCGCTGTGGTCCAGGCAACAACTCGTGATTTGAAAAGCTTATTGTCCGTCGGTTAACTGTCGGAAGGCGTGTACGATGACAAGATCGGAGGAGATAACGGATCAGGATCTGGATCAGGACGAAATTACGGACGGAATCATGCTGCCAATGGGCCCGGTGGTGGAAATACTATCAAATGGGGAAGATCATCGATGAATATGCGTCGTTCTGCAGATGGGAATGGATTAGTGATAGTAACCCGGAAGACAGATTACGTAATCGCAAGCAAGGCACGGCGTATTTGAAGCTTGATTCCTGGCTTGATTGCAAGTGTTTTTTTTTTCACGAGATTTATAGCAATAGCTACTACCGACGGTCCGCACTTCATGTAGAAACTTCTTTAAATAAATATACAATATTATACATAATATGTCTGGTTATTTTATTAATTAATCAATAAAGCAAAGGGAACTAACCTCCAATTATAAAACAAAACAGAAGCAATAAAAATAATTGGAAATACTAATGAAAACTATGTACGATGGGATCATAACATTCATATTTGATCAATCTGTCATTTTATATACTCGACACATAATTTTAATAACGGCGAAGTTCATCCTCGTATATGTGTCATACAAATAATGTTTATATTTGATTTCTAATTGCAAAAATCTATATCAGGGGACACATAAACCCAATATGGAAAATTCTCTCAGTGTACACATACACCGGGTTGGTTAGAGATACGTCATGCCAGATACGTCGCTTTTGCATGGTGCCAGTTTGGTGTATCTATTACTTTTGATTTTGTCTAGATACGTCGTTTGGTTTTCTCATATATCAAAACGATGTATCTATCAGTAAAGTTGTAAACATCAAAATAATAGTTAGATACGTCGTTTCGAAAAATATGCTTAGTTAAACAAATTAAGCAATAAATTATCAAACAGTGATGTGGATTCTTCAATTTGCTTTATGAATCATGCATGCAGCACTGCAGCAGTTAACCCAGATTTGTTTACATTCTCGGGTTACGTCGGATTGAAAAGTTATGCTTGAACTTTTCTACACAGTAAAACCGCTCAGCACTAAAATGTGTAAGCCCTACTCATAAGTGCATAATTTCCAGACCACACAAAAGTGTGTTACAGTTACACATTCTCAAAAACAGCTCGTACACTCGTCTAGATGCGACATGTCGATATTTTTTTGGTTTTCCATGGTCACTAGTGAACCTAGCTAGATGGCTGTACACAAATTTTTGCGAACTTAACGATTTTGCGGACACAGGAGTCGATTTTGTGAATGTGCAAGGGTTACACATTTTTGGTGTAGTATGGAAATTATGCACTTTAGTGTTGAGCGGCGTTAGCGTGTATTCTCCTCTTCGAAGCAATTGTTCTGTCGACTCCGTTATACGTATTCGACAGTGCTCATTAGCGGCCATGATGTAGCTGCTTTTACGCCAGCAGCTTATTCTCTTCCGGCAATGCAACCTCATGATTCTGCGTGCATGCAATGGCGACATTTGGTTTCTTTTGTACACTGAAATAATTTTAAGGGCCGATTTCTTCACCTCGGCTTAAGAGCCTATTTTATCAGACACCACACATACATTGTATCCCTAGTCTGACACGTTCCCATCAAATGAATCGTTATACGTATCATATCATAAACAGTTCCGATTGAAAAGCGATCTAATAAAACTCAATGACACTTACGCATATCGGAGTTATATGCACATGCAAATGCAAGACATATAACAGTATAATGGCATCCTGAGAGTCATACCACATGCTTCGCATATAACTCTCACTTCTCATTTCAACCTATGATTAGATTCATGCATTTTTTTCCGAGGTGCCTGGCGAGTCGGAGAGGCGCTGTCCATAAACTACGTAGACTCAATTTTAACAATTTTAGACCCCCCCTCCCCCCTCGTAGACTTTCGTCCATACAAAATTTTCGTAATTTGTAAGGACCGTAGACTTTGGCCAGACCCCCCCGTCCCCCCCCTCAGAGTCTACGTAGTTTATGGACAGCCCCAGAGGGTAGGAGTGTCCGTTCGTTCGTAAATAATTCACAAAATAAACAATCGGGCGCTTTTGATTTCTGTGACTTGTTTTGCATTTTGTGGATTATTGTTTTTTTATGTTTTGGAAGGTATGCGATTCACTATTGAGCCTAAAAATTATTTTGCATCTGAATAGCATTGATATCGTCAAGTTTGTACCAACATCCTAATCCCACACCAAAATACCCTTTTCCTATCCCATGGCGTTCGGGAAGATTCAAAAATTACGTCCATCGTTTTTCGGGTCAAACGGTTTGACCAACATTGACTCCGTCCCCACACTGAACCCAAATACCATCCTTCAATCGTATTTTTTGTCATCCGCCCAATGTTTTATATGGATCCTTCCTTTTTCATCTGATGGAAATTGGCATATGCTGCATCATCCTGACATTGAACGAAAATCAGCCCCTATGCATACGAATGTACTTCGGTTGTTGAATATCCTCTCATTCAATTTTTGAATTTCTCGGCGCCAACCAACAAACATCTTGTAAACAAATGAAAAGTGTTTTGATCACGCCCTATTATTACTATCAATCGCTGTTCGACCGATTTGTCATCCGCTATTCGCGACTACGAAGGTAAAAGAGATTCCAACTCTTTGTCGCTCTAATGAAAAACCTCGTAAGGAACTGTCAGAATGTGCGTGAAAAAAAAGCAAAAAATTTCCCTCTCGTTTTTTCTCACGTAAACCTTCACGCACATTCTGCAACTTCGTAGTCGCGAATAGAGTTTTGCATAGAAATTTAACCTGAAATTTCTCCCTGAGAGAAAAGAACGGCAACGAATGAGAATCAAAACAAACCACCGGAAAATGTCAAAATTCGCGTGGGAGAGAAAAGGAAAGGACGAAAGAGAATGAACCAAACGTTCATTCATGACGTCACCTTGCAGTATCCTATAGAGTTTTGCATAGAAATTTAACCTCAATTTTCTCCCTGAGAGAGAAAAGAACGGCAACGAATGAGAATCAAAACAAACCACCGGAAAATGTCAAAATTCGCGTGGGAGAGAAAAGGAAAGGACGAAAGAGAATGAACCAAACGTTCATTCATGACGTCACCTTGCAGTATCCTATGGACTTATCCACCGATGAACCAAATTCATCGCGGTTCGAGAATTTTGACACTAGAGCGGGGTCTGTTCCAATCAGAATCGTCCAATTCTGCTTGGAACGGCCCCGCTCTAGTGTCAAAATTCTCGGACCGCGATGAATTCGGTTCATCGGTGGATAAGTCCATTGACTTATCCACCGATGAACTGAATTCATCGCGGTCCGAGAATTTTGACACTAGAGCGGGGCCATTCCCAATCAGAATCGTTAAATTCTGATTGGAACGGCCCCGCTCTAGTGTCAAAATTCTCGGACCGCGATGAATTCGGTTCATCGGTGGATAAGTCCATGGACTTATCCACCGATGAACCGAATTCATCGCGGTCCGAGAATTTTGACACTAGAGCGGGGCCGTTTCCAATCAGAATTGGACGATTCTGATTGGAACAGACCCCGCTCTAGTGTCAAAATTCTCGGACCGCGATGAATTCGGTTCATCGGTGGATAAGTCCATTTAGATGATTCGGAGTCGCTGTTGTCCGATCTGACGGTGCACCGCGGTGGTGAGGTTGGTTTGGTTGGACGCGGTTAGAAGTCCGCCATTGTGTTTTCCAGTAGAACGAGAGGATGTTAAATTTCTGTGCTTTGAGGTAAAAACATATTTTGAACAAATTATTATAAAGTTTCCGATACTAATTAATTTAATTCACTTTTCGTTACAGCGATACGCTTGGCTGCTGCGCCGAAATAGAAGACGCAATGTAGATAAAAGCGGACATCAATTCCACACAACATCGCCGGCGGATTGTCAACCTGAAATCGCCAACATTTACCACTGAAGCTCCACCATGTTCCCGTTCATCATCAGCCTAACCAATCCTACTTTGGTGCTGCTTTTAATGGTCCGTCGCACCGGAAAGTTCACCCGGAGGGGCTACGCCAAGGGCTACGCCGATTCTTTAATGTTTGCCCACCAGCTTTTTCAAAATGAATTTATAACGTAATACGTTTTGGAATTTCCCTTTCAATAAAAGTTAAACATGAACATATTCTGTTTAATTTATGATTTATTTTAGAATTACTTACACACTAAGATTCAGATGTTCCAGCTCAGTAATTTTTTCACTGAGTTCAGTATTTTTTCCATCTTTTTACTGAGTTTTCAACAGCAGATTTATTTCGGTACACTCGGTAATCGTATTTACCGTTCACCAGTAACGATATTTACCGTGCTTCAGTAACTTTTGACAGTTTGTGAGCTGAGCTCGGTAACTCATTTACATAATATCCGCAAAATAAATAACCGAGCGTACCGAGTTAAATCTGCTGTTGAGAACTCAGTAAAAAGATGGAAAAAATACCGAGCTGATCTTAGTGTGTAACCCTTAAAGGCGCACGACAATAAAAACTGATTTAAAAAATAAATTAATAATTAATAATAAAAGTGAAGGTTAATTATTTTGGAGCGTTTTTAGGTATGTTGTTTTAAAACAACATTGCGCTTTTAAGGGTTAATGAAGAATCCAATATGGATCGATTTACCAAAACATACAAAATACAAATCCCATTCGTTTAAATACCGTACAAAATTCATCGGAAATTCGAGTGGCATAGTATTTGCATTGAGTCAAGCGTATCATACGGTTATAGGATGACTGTCATTCGGATGATTGTCATCCAAAATCAGAAGCATTCGTTTACTTGTCATTCGACTAGGGAATGATGTTTGTTAAAGGGCGTGTGCGTATAGTTTTACATTCGATTTTGGGATGAGGCTTCCCGGATAAAAACTAACCATAGGGTGTTTGGTGAAAACCATTCGTGCACCATACAGTGTACCAGCTACAATAAAGTGTATTGTAATGAAATGGTTCTCTATACTATACATTTACATTGGATTTTTATGTAACAATATATTATACTGTTTTTCTTACGTTTGAGCCATTTACTTTTCCGAAACATTATTTTTCCGTGAATTTTTAATTATTTATTCAGTTTAAGATTTTTTCCGTGCTTTGTTTTGTTGATGTTTATGACTTTTTTGATGCAAAGGAAAGGAAAGAGAAAAAAATGAATAAGTATAAACATCAATTTAAAGTCAATAACATGTTTAAATCAGTGGTAAACCAGATGTTCTAAGAACTGCAGGTCCAAGCAGGGGTCCAAGAGATATGGCGGGCTAGGTGTGTAGAGTGCGATGAGAGAAATACGGATGTAGGCCAACCCGGAAAGATGCAGGTCAGATTACCGTAAATCAGTGGATGAGTTCAACACTATTCTTTTTGTATTTGCATTTAGGGGAGTTTTCTCCTCTTCTCTCATGTGAACTTGCCTTCGACCACAATCGAATCAAATGCGGTTGACAAACTTTATCTTTGACGTAGAGCCATCTTTTAAGTGCCCCACACAATGCATACGTTTGCGTGTGCGTGACAGTAGTTTGACACATTTCCCATGTGAAAACTGTCAAAAAAACGCAAACCTCGACGGAACGGATGCTATGTGCTCCAGGCTTAACATATGGACTGGATTGAACACTGAAATGACTTCTAATATAGGTTCGTCTGCGGGTTCGCTTTTTAACCTAACTTATATTTGAATCGAACTTGAAAGTTTTCTCATGAGTTGTTATGTATTTCAAACTTTAGTGAAACTGGTGCCTCAATATTGCAATAACGGTTAAGCACGCTGTAATGATACTTATGTACCTCGTCACCCACTACATGCAACTACATTAGTGGTCTAATAACACTTAGCGCGCTCGGCATAGTTCCATCATGCCGCTCAAAGTGTTGCCACAAATAATGCTTAGTTTGCAAAACCCGGTTATCTGGCTGGTGGGGCAAAGGGAGCCTAAGCTTCAACTGTTAATGCAATCAGAGACTACTCAGACTTAGACGTTGGCGATCCTATATATGAAGGGTTATCCAAAACACTCTGGAGAATTCCCAAAGCGCATTCTAATAAATCTAGTAAGCCTAAGATGCCATTAAGAGAAGAGAAGAGAAATGACAAGATAATATAACTATATATGGCTTATGTAATGTAAAACAATACAACATAACAAAAGATAACCATTCCAAGACCATTTGATTAAATGTATAACCAGTAGTAAAATTACAATTAAAAACAATTTATTTACGGTACATTTTATTGTTTGAAACCATTTATGTACCATAAAATGTATGGTATATTTAAACCCATGTATCAGTATTTTGAACAATTCATTAACAATAAAATGTATGGTTTTGCCCAAAAATTTATATGGGGAAAAATATTTTTTTATATTGTTACGATACTTAACAACCTGTATAATATATTGTAAAAATCTTATTTACAATTCACGGTATGGGTGTCTACATTACATCTTATTGTTTTTGTATTTTTATTTTTACAGTGGTGTCTATTGTAAAAATATGGTTCTAAATAGTACTGTTACAATACAATGTTCGGTTTTTCTATTGTATTTTTTATTCGGGTTGGGTTCAGTGCAGGTATTTGTTGAAACGGGAAACTTGATCGGACTTGTAAAAGGCAGCGTCAATTTATTACGTAACGCTAAAATCGACATATTGAGACCCCCCCACCCTCCTGCGTAACGCTTTTTTGTATGAAATTCCTATTTTTTTTTTGTATGGACCGAAACGCTTGGTCGTACTCCCCCCCTCCCCCTAGAGCGTTACGTAATTTGTGGATGGCGCCAAATAAAGCTCCGCAGATTAATTGATTTTTCGAAGTTCATATTAATTTAAAACAAGTTAACCCTCTAATACCCAAATTTTTGATTTTGATCTAAATATCATTTTTCGTCATATAAAATCGATTTAAACATGTTTTGGAAGATCATTCTTTTTAATTCTCAATTTCGTGAATTTCAGTTTTTGATTTTTCTAATTTTTATTTTTGAACATCCCCACACTTTTATATTTTTCCTGGAAGCCTATTTGGGGTACGGATTTTTTGAGATGAAAACATTTTGAGATTTTATGATTATTGTTGAAATATTTTTATTTTAAATTTTTTTCATGTAAAATTTTATTTTCCGTGCTATTTTAAGGAAAATAATTTTAGAGTGTATTCGATCCCCTTAAACTATTAAACAAGGATAGAATGGTTTGGGAAAAATTTAAAATATGTTAATTGTAGCGATTCAATACAAAATAAACAATGACTTCTAAAAGGTGACCAAAATATCAATTCTTCAATGATTTTTGAAAAATGTAAATACGCTTTAAAATACACCAAAAACCATTTTGAGATATACAAAACAGTCCTAAATATTAGCCAAAAATATAAAAAATTTGATTTCCTGTGAAACAAAAATTACAAAAATGCTCAAACTATACCCCGTCTAAAGGCAGGTTTGGGTTTTAGAGGGTTAAACCCATTTCTTCATTCTCTTCCAATATAGGCAAAATGAAGGGTCGATCAATCAAGTCAGATGAAGAACGGCCGACTTGATGAAAACCAAGCAGCGAGAACAACAGCCAGAGTATGGGCTCGCATTTACAGGATTCGTCCAATTCCTCACATGACCGGCTGCAAAATTATATTCCCAATTTATCAGCGACATTGTCAGCGCCGAGGAGGCCGGGAAGCACCAACATGTGAAAATCGATCCCCCTGCCAATCCGCACGCTAGGCCTAACTTCGGACACAGGTACGACAAGGATCCGATAAATGGACTTCCTTAAGGCCAGCAGCAAGCAATTGTTTTTTTTTGGTCATCGGCATGCCAATAATAAATAAATGATTAAAAAAAAACTCATATTGTTTTAATCTCGGTTGTAATTCGTTCCCAACCAGCGTAAAAAAAATACATATAAACGGGTCCAAATCGAAATGCTTGATACTCAGCGGTATTTCATTCAATATTATAATTAGAAAACATATGATTTGCAATCCGTTTGCATGCACTTTTCAAATGATTATCTTTTCCGTATCGACTAAGGTTTATCCCACACGGGACAAAAAACATAGGTTGATTCTTGCATCGTCAGAGCTGACCGAATGACTGTCATCCGATAATCGACTGCTTTTTGTTAAAGGGCGTGAGCGTATCACCTTTCAGACATTTCCAGGAGGATGTGTTGGTTCAATGTAAGGCAGCCGTCGATGGTACCGTGCATGTTAATGGCTAGTTTCCACCTGGTAAGTACTGTGCAAAAAGATAGGACAAGTAATGGTCACGTAAAACTTTTGCAATCAAAATTACTTTAGCGTTCGCAGTTGATAAGTAATTTGCAGCCAGAAAGATTTGCCAACAGATGGCACTGTCATGCGATGCTGTCAGTCATGTTGTTAATTTTCCGTACGGAATATTGCAGACTGCATCCCAAATTTTGGTACGCCTAAAAAGTGTGATAAAAGTGCACATTTGCCTCGGATCGTCTCGACGTCTTCGGTACACTTATTCCTCCATTTATAAGGAATAAGTACACCGAAGACCTCAACTCGATCCGACGTGTCCCTGCGCTGCAATCACACTTTGAATGTGTGTGCACACTATTGTGACAGTCCAATTTGGGGTGCAGTCAGCAATAATATGTCGATGTATTATTCCGTGAGTTAAAGTGGCATTTCTCTTTCGTTTTTGTTTCTTTTCGCACCAAAGACATCAGGGTGCATTAACCCTTAAAAGCGCAATGTTGTTTTAAAACAACATACCTAAAAACGCTCCAAAATAATTAACCTTCACTTTTATTATTAATTAATTTATTTTTTAAATCAGTTTTTATTGTCGTGCGCCTTTAAGGGTTAAGCTGTTAGTACACAGGGGCCTTAGGCGTGTAGTACACAGCGTCAAATATTTTATTTATTTAGGGTATGTGTTCCATCATTAATCTCATGCTCCCATATTCATCCTATTCGAAAACAAGCGATTACGGCACCGATTGTTTCCGTTCTTTTTGTTTTCATGGGTGCTCACTTGTAACAAAAAATACAAAAATATGAAACAAAACAAACAGCGCTTCAATCCTTTGTTTTTCGTAGGATGAAAATGGGAGCCACAAGCTTAAGAAGGGAACCAATACCCTATTTGATTGCGGAAAACGCAATAGTCTATTTTACGAAACGACAACAGTGTTGATATTGATATTAACACTCACGGGCTTGGGCGCAACCTCCTGTCAAATTTTCATTCATGAAATGAGCGATCAGCTGATCCGAAACGTCTCGTAAAATGGCTCATGGGTTCGGCAATGGAATGCGGAAGCACTGCGGTACGTACTAAAAAAATCTGCAGGTATGCCGCTGCGGCATAGGCGCCAACTTGTGACGTAGTTGGGGGGTCGAAGCTCTCCAAAATTGGACAAAATTCAACTTTTTTTTAGTCCAATGCACTAGTTTTCACGTGAATATGCCTGAATAAGATGAATTGCATCGATATTTTCCGCATTCGATTGGTTTTGAAAGGCCTTGCCCCCCAACTACGTCACAAGTTGGCGCGTATGCGCGGCAAAACACAATGAAATATCCTGCGGTTAATTTCAGAACAACTTCAGCTCGGTGAATATGTTTGTTTCCTGGAAGAAAGGAATTATGTGAGAATCTGCAGCATTGCTCTTGCTCTGTTTTGCTCTATCAAAAGAAATCTGAGGTTTTCTAGTTCTCGAAAATTCCTAAAAGAGTTCTCTCAGGAGTTTCCCGATATTTCCTCTAGAATGTCCCCCAGGAGTTCACGGAAATTCATCTAGAAGTTCTCCTCGAGTTCTTCCTCCAGAAGATTATCAGGAATTCTTCCGGATTTTCTCGGATATTTTCGTGGGAGTTCCCCGGAAATTCCTCCAGGAGTTCCCCGGGAATTCCTCAAGGAGTGTTCCGGAAATTCCTCCAGGGATTCCCCCGGGAAATCATCCAGAAATAATCAGGTTCCACTTCCAGGAAACCCCCAATAAAACTTCCAGGAGTTCCCCGGGAATGCCTCCAGAAGTTCCCCGTTAATTCCTTCAGGTGTTTGCCGGGAATATATCCAGGAGTTCCCCGTGAATTCTTGTAGGAGTTCCCCGGGATATCCTGCAGAAATTCCCTTGGAATTCCCCAATGAGTTTCCAAGAAATTCCTCCAGGAGTTTCACACGAACTCATCTAAAATTACCTCGGGAATTCCACCAGGAATTTTCCGGGAGTTCCTCTGAAATTCCCGTGCAGTTCTTCCAGAATTTCCCGGAGGAATCCCCGAAGCAATTTATGGAGCAATCATCAGAGCATCTTCTGGAGCAAATCTCCAGAAATTCCTTCTGAGATTTCTCCAATAATTCCTCCGGAGATTCCTTCGGAAATTCTTTCGGAGATTCCTCCGGAAATTCTTCCAGACATTTCTCCGGGAATTCCTCCAGAGATTTCTCCGGGAATTCCTCTGGAGATTCCTTCGGGAATTCTTCCGGAGATTCCTTCGGAAATTTCTCCGCAGATTCCTCCAGAACTTCCTCCGGGGATTCCTCCAGGCATCCCTCCAGAGATTCTTCCAGGAATTCCTCATCAAGGAATACCTCCGGGGATTCTTCCTGGAATTACACCGGAGATTCCTCCCGGAATTCCCCTAATTCTGGAGGTTCCTCCAGGAATTACTTCGGAGATTCCTTCAGGAATTCCTCCAAGAGATTTTTCCGAGGAATCCTCGGAGGAATTCCTGGACCTCCGGAGGAATTTCGGAAGAATCTCCGGTAGAATTTTTGGAGCAATTTCTGGAGGAATCTCCGGAGGAATCCCTGAATGGACACCTGGAGGAATCTTCGGAGGAATTTCTGGAGGAATCTTTAGAGGAATTATTGGAGAAATCTCACTGATGCCACTCCTGGTGTAATCTTTAAAGAAAATCTTGGAGTAATACCAGAAGAAACTATAGGAGGAACCCAAAAATTTACTCCTAGAGGAGATTGTCGTGACCACGGAAACCATATCGCCATATCTACTACAGAGATCTAGAAGGAGGTTCTGGAGGAATCCCGGAAGAAGTTGCTGAATGAAGGATTTTCTCTGCGAAATCCCAGAGAAAAACCTTCGTACGGAATGCCAGAAGATTCATCACAAAGAATCCTTCGTGAATCTTCATAAAATTTCCCGTGAAGCTTTGTCCCAGTATTTCTTCAACAACTCCATAAAATAACCGCCAGAGTCCCAGCAGAATTCCTTCCATCGTACACCCTAAAACGAAAGTACACAGCGAATGAGTAACTTGCGAAAAGACAAAGGATTTTTCACTCATATTTGCGTACGACTGGATCAGCACAAAAAAATGTGCTGATCCGGTGTTACACAAATTTGCGTGAAATTTCACACAAATTTGCATGAAATCTTTTGTCTTTTCGATCGCTGCGTGAAAGTTACTCCTTGCTCTGTGTACATCGATCTTTCCGTGTAGTCCGAACGCCTAAATTGCAGAATTTTTAATGAATATCTAACCTTAGTTCTCTCTGTAATACCATTAAAAGTTCCCCCAGAATTCCAGCGCAATGTCTCTAATCAGTATTTTCCCTGGAAAGCTTCACAACTCCGTTGGAATCTCACTATCTGGATTTTCCCCAGAAGCCCACTCAAAAGTTTTAAATTGAATCATTTCCCTACACGCGCGCGAAACAGTACATTTAAATTTCAATAACATTTCCTGAGGAAAAGAACGAAATTTCTCTAAGTCCAAATCGTAAACAACCTGGTGCCCTTTTTTTCACATCCTTCTTACAGCATCGTTTCGTTAAAATGCTGTCAGTTAAACAAATGTCAAAATTACTTACGGAAAAAGGTGAAATTTTACTTGAGCGCTCTACTTGGCAACAGGAAACTTAGCTTAATGAAGAAATATTGTGCGTTTAGCACTAAATTGATTACCGAAAAAACTTCATTGACTTCCGCTGCCTTTCCTATGCGTTAAACATTACGTCGGAAGTAGTGCGCTGTATAGAAAACCAGATTTACTGTACAGCGCACTACTTCCGACGTTACGTTTAACGCATAGGAAAGGCAGCGGAAGTTAATGAAGTTTTTCCGGAAATCAATTTAGTGCTAAACGCACAATATTACACAGTTTGTTTGACCACCACACAGGTAGGGGTCAGAGTAGAAATCCTCTACATAGAGATGAGCGGAAGTTACATATGTCGATTCGGCAACGCTGTTCGTTTTGTTTACATCGACAGCCAACACTTGCTTCAATGCTAGATGTTCAAACTTTGTGCGTGACTTCGTTGTGGTTCAAGTTGTTTTGTTTACATTTTCTAATTATGGTAGAATATTTTTTTTCGAAATTTTGAAAAAAATAGCGAAGCAATCGAAGAAATCTGAAATTTATTGCAAAGTGTTACGCTAATCATATCGGCAGAAGTGAAGCAAGAAGCAGCAATGATTTTTTTTTCGAGAAGTGCAGCAACAAAAGTTTCGTAATAAGCATGAGCTTTTGAAAGCAGAATTAATTAAATTTTATCTTTTTATTCAACTTACATATACCGCCAATTTCTCGATATTAAAAATAAATAATTATAATTTATTTAGTGAGGACTGCAATACCGTTCAAACGACGCCTTTCTACGAACGATCAGCATGTTCATTTGGCTCACACTTTGACAGTTCTCTCTGCACGATTGGATTACAATGGCCGCCTCCGCAGATCTCTATGGACTTATCCACCGATGAACCGAATTCATCGCGGTCCGAGAATTTTGACACTAGAGCGGGGCCGTTCCAATCAGAATTGGACGATTCTGATTGGAACAGACCCCGCTCTAGTGTCAAAATTCTCGGACCGCGATGAATTTGGTTCATCGGTGGATAAGTCCATGGACTTATCCACCGATGAACCGATGAATTGTTCAATTCTAATTGGAAAGACCCCGCTCTAGTGTCAAAATTCTCGGGCCGCGATGAATTCGGCTCGTCGGTGGATAAGTCCATAATGTAGGATTACTAGGTCAGAGTATAGTGCCACGCAGGCCTGGATTAAGGATTGTTGGGGCCCCTTGGAGCAACAAAAATATTTCTTTTTGTTTTAATACATTATTTTAGCAATCTAGGGTAAGCTTGATATGAACCGCATTTGTGCATCCATGATCGCCATACATCGTTTTCCTGTTTTGCCTCCGAATTCGCTCGATTCTTCTATATCCCGTAGTATCCACTGCTAATGCGTATTAGTATTTCACGATCCCGGGTAGAGGCTAATGGCAAACAAAGGACAAAATAATGACTGGTTTTGCCATCATATCTCGTTTTGCCATTCTTCTTTTATTATGAAAAACTTAAAATGGCAAATCAATAGCAAAATATACAATCATAGCAAATCTTGCCATTGATATGTTATTCATGAATAATGCTAAATAACACATCAATAACAAAAAATACTATCATGATAAAACTTGCAATTTAGCACCTTTTATAATGAATTGCAAGGTTGCAACCATTCATTTCCAAAGATTTACATTCATTTGCTATTATCTCAGTTCAGAAGCATGCTATCGAAAAACAATGTATGGATGAATTTAACTTTGTAGTTTTATCTGAAAGTTTGCCGAATAACATTGGGGTCGCACACGCATTCCAAAGTCGTGAGCGAGCTGTGACGGCAACTTTCCACAGCGTGAATGAAATTTACATTCATCGCGTGGAGAGTTGCCTTCACAGCTCGCTCACAACTTTGGTATACGTTTGCGACCCCAATGTTATTTGGCAAACTTTCAGATAAAACTACAAAGTTAAATTCATCCATACATTGTTTTTCGATAGCATGCTTCTGAACTGAGATAATAGCAAATGAATGTAAATCTTTGGAAATGAATGGTTGCAACCTTGATGAATTGTATAAAATATCAAAACAATAACATAAGTTACATTCCTAGCTAATTTTGCCATTATTTTGATATTGTGAATAATTATTTATAAACATTAGGCACCATAACATATTTTACTCTTAATATACCATTAACTATTATATTGTATATTTCAAGCACAGACAAACAGACGTAACACTCTGATAATTCCCATCGTTCACCGATTACTGCTTACTTTTTCAACATACATTTTCCCTTCTTTTCTGCATAGGCTGTAATTTCGAATTGCACTTTTCAGTAAATTATCGACATCAAAACTTCTTACATTTTCTACGTAGTTTTTTCTTTCTTTTCTGCATAGGCTGTTCTTTCGAGTTATACTATTTAGGTAATTATCGGCACCACAAGCACAGGTGTTTAGAAATTTAAAAAAAAATATTAAATAATTATTTTAGCAATTTTAACACCGGTGGAGGCTGTAATGCCCATAATTTCCTGAAAAGTGCAATTTGAAAGAACAGCCTATGCGAAAGAAGGGAACATTGGTGATGAACATATAATCAGTTGCAGTTTGTAATGCCAACAATTCTTATAACGGCTCAAACATTTGTTTAACGAAGAAGGAAACGTAACACTCTGATAATTGCCATCGTACATCGATTTAACGGTGTATTTGAAAATTTGAGGGTTGACCAACTGCCAATCCGCGGCGCTCGCATCGTTTTTGTTCGCGTTTAACGTTTGCTCACTAGAGAAGAGAAGAGAGAGTTTGCTCACTACTGCCATTTAGTTGATGGTTGGCCAAATTCAGCCCTTTTAGAATTAAGCGAACCTGTTTCCGAGACTAAAACTTGAATCGAAAAATGTTCGAAGTGTTACGTCTGTTTGTCTGTGGTGACATTGTTTTCCTTTCGGCATTCAAAAACCCAACACTGTTACTTTTTTTTTAAACAAGCTTTTTTATAGAATTTAGTTTGCGTGTGGGTATTATGATTTCTTGGCTAATTTGATGCTTTTTGAGCAAAAATTTGGGCAACTATGTTGTTGTCACAGACAAACAGACGTAACACTCTGATAATTCCCATCGTTCACCGATTTAACGATCTTCTTCAAAATTTGATAGTTGGCCAACTGCCCAACCGTGGCGCTCGCATAGTTTTTGTTCGAGTTTGACGTTTGCTCACCACCGCCACCTAGTTGGTGGTTGGCCAAACATAGTCCTTTTAGCATTGGGCGAATATGTTTCCGTGACTATGATTTGAATCGTAAATTGTTCGAAGTGTTCCGTCTGTTTGTCTGTGGTACAATTATTGGAATTATAACTGCTTTCATTTTTAACATAGAATTTTCCTTCTTTGCTACATAGACTATTCTTTGGAATTGCACTTTTCAAGAAATTATCGGCATCACAACTGCTTACTTTTCCAACATAGATTTTTCCTTCTTTTCTACATACATAGTTACAATGTTTAGGTAATTATCGGCACCACAAGCACAGGTGTTTAGAAATTTGAAAACATGTATAATAAATATAACGGCAATTTAACACCGGTAATAATGCCCATAATTTCCTGAGAAGTGCAGTTGGAAAGAACAGCCTTTGTAGAAAAGAAGGGAGAATCTATCTTGAAAATGTAAGCAGTTATAATTTCAAAAACCCGATTTAATCCACCTATGGTGAACAGAACCCTTCTTACACTTATTAAAACTATTGTTGTATTATTTGTATTTAACATATTTATTTTGTGTAATTGACCAAAAGTTTTAGAAATTATTGTGGATTTAGCATGTAGTGCATTGGTTTCCAAAAAAGCATCATGGACCATGGACTAAACTACCAGAAATGCCAGACACCTCCTAGAATCTTGTATGGAATGTTTAAACAATAGTTTACATATTCTGGAATATTGTATCTTTTGTTTACTGCCGAAAGATCTTGAATCGATTAACAAATGGGTAAAAAAATCAGCGAAATACACTTTGTCTAATATCTCTTAATCAGTCGATTAAATTAGCTCCGAAGTACTTGGTATTCATGGTTATGGTGTAGAAAAGACAAAAATGATATACCGCCGTTCGGGGTGACATTGGGTCTAGAGGGTAACATTGGTTCGTCGATCCCACGGATTCAATATAAGTCAGAGAATCCGACGGTAGATGCAAGGTATCTTAGAATTATGTGTTCTTGTAGTCTAGCACACAATATGCATTCTCGTCGTTTTCTAAACGTGCGGAATAGTGGCCCAATGTAACCCCGCTTTGGCCCAATGACACCCCGCACGACGGTATCTACTAAGTTAATCAGTTTTGGCATTAGCTAGTTATTTTGGCTGTCCGGTTCTTGCATTTTCCCCACAATATATGAATTCAAAGCTTTTATTTAACATATTTTGTTGAATTTTGTTGAAAACAGTAACCTGCTAGTATACACTTTGTATGAGGTCAGCATAATTTATCAAAAAATATTATCCCATAGACTGGTAAAAAACTAATGCTAGCTAACAAGTGAATATAATAATAAAAAAAAAGAATTTATTGAAATATTCTTCGTAAGATATCTCAGTAATCAAATGTCGAGTCGAAATAAAATTTCAGGGCCTTTTGCAAGGATATTATAGCTTTCATTTGGTGCTTAGAGAACCCAAATCGGTTGACAGACGGCTGAGATATTTATTATGGTACCCTTGGTAAAAAAATCTATCAAAAAGTTAACCTGTATTACTCCCAAGTACTCTTTGAAAGATATCTCGGTAACCAAATGTCCAATCCTAATGAAATTGTATAGGGTTCTACTAGAATGTTGTAGCTTTCATTTGGTGCCAGGAGAACCGAAATCGGTTGACAGACGGCTAAGAAATTTATTATGATACACTTGGTCAAAAATCTCAAAAGATTTAGTTGTATAAAATCCTAAGTACTCTTCGAAAGATATCTCTGTAACCAAATGTCCAATCGAAATAAAATTTCTGGGCGATCGACTAGGATGCTGTAGTGCATAGACCTAAATACTCCCGCACACTCCAAAAACATTCAAAAGTAATTCAACTGAAAAAAAAAACATGCATTTTCGCCCCACACTCCCACGGGAACAGCTGCCCGGGGGGGGTTTTAATTTCAATTTTTATCATACGGTCTACCCACCTCAAGCGGGGAATATTGGAAGCAAAGAAAATCGCCCCTAGCTTATATGAGTCATCATCGTCCGGTGGTGGCCGGGTGCGATCGTGTTGCAACGCGTTAGGTCCGGTCGGTGTGATGCAATTTCAATTACGCTTGGGACAACGATGGGTAATGAACCCGAAAGAATGATATGGAACCGCGCTGGAACAAAGATTGTTTTCACTTGGTTCGATTTTTTGAACCCTGGTGAACCGTAAAAGGAATGTTGAAAATCGAAACCGTATTGGCGGCATAGGGGCGCCGGAATTGTTTTGTACTCGATTTTGTTTTGACTTCGAGTAAAAGAATGTGGGGTATAATTTCAACGAACATCCGAGGCGGGGCTCGGCTAGGGTTCACTGTGCCCAAGTAAGGTACACTTCAATAACAAAGCGGGTGCTTTGTTTTGGAGACTTTGGTGTCAAATTCCAAAGACGATGAGGATGATGATGGTGACGATGATGATGGTGACGATGATGATGATGGGGAGAATGATAATGACGTCGATGGTGGGGTTCAATTCTTTCACACACCCAAGCCTTGTATACGCTCAAGTGAGGCGGGGCTAGAAGATGTAGGCCTTGGTGTAAAGATTCTCAGTAGGTTTTGTGCGAACACGCCCAAGTTAGGCGTGGTTAGGAGATTTAAGTTTTTCGTTGGCATTAATATTCTTGGTAGGGCTTGGGATACGCCCAAGATAGAAGAGTCGTGGTGTTTTCAAGAAGAGAAGGATTTTAATCACGATGAGGACAAGTAGGATAGGTAGAGGTCTAGGTTTCGGACTTATTAGTATTTTCATTTGGTAGGGTTTTGGATACGCCCAAGTTGGTTCGGGCATTGTTAGGAATTATCATGACATCTTCGGCAAGACGAGAATGATCGTAGGAATTTTGGACACGCCCAAGATGGTTTGGGCAACGTTAGAAATTTTCGTGACTTCTTCGGGTATTGCTAGGAAATTTAGGCTATAAATACTGAGGCTTTGGCTTCAATCGGGGCAGTTGTTGAAGAACAGAGTAATCGAGGAGAGTTCGACGTTAGAGTTGTTGAAGAACGGAGTTGTTGAGTTCAAAGACGGTCAGTGAGACAGTGGGTCAGTTTCAACGCTAGAGTGTTCAATCTTAGTTCAGAAAAGACAGTAGTTGTTAGAGTGCAGTTCAGAAAAAACAGTAGTTGTAAAAGTGTGAAGTGTAAAAGTGAATTAAGTAATTAAGTAAGTGGTGTAAATCTTACGGTTAAATCAATATAGATAATGACTGAAGCACGGACATTGTAATTTAAAGAGATATCACATCCTTGTGTAGAATAGTATAGAAGAACCAGAAGTAACGGGACGCTTCAGTAGCTTTCATTTGGTACCAAGAGAACCCAAATCAATTGACAAACGGCCGTAATATTTATCATGATACGCTTGGTTAAAAATCTTAAAAAGTTTAGATGTATGACTCATAAGTACTCTTCGAGAGATATCTCGGTAACCAAACGTCCAATCGAAAAAAATCAATAGCGTTCTACTAGGATGCAGTAGCTTTCATTTGCTTCCAAGAGAACTCAAATCGGTTGACAGACGGCTGAGAAACGTGCGTGACATTTTTTTGTAACGTACATACACACACACACACATACAGCCATTTGCTCAGTTCGTCGAGCTGAGTTCATTGGTATATGAGACTCAGTCCTCCGGGCCTCGGATCGAAAGTCGGGTTTTCGAGCGATATTTATACCCTTCTTATGGGTGTAAGAAGGGTAAAAAGGCTTTTCCAACATACATTCCATGATATTTTTGCTAATGTTTATTAAGCTCAAATATTACAAAGAGATAGTAGTTTTTCTGTATTTGTAGCAATTGCATTTTCATGTAAGGTACCCCGGGGCAAGTGGGACCTAAAAAAATGCTAGTTTAGTTTTGTCAAGCCAAAAAATTCTAAACATAAATAAATTTATATTTCCAATGGTTCTAAAAGACATTGTTGGTATATTTCTTCTTATTAACGGGCATTAAAACTGTTTCAAAATTTTCAAATTCTGTATATTATGCATATAATGAAAAGTGGAGCAGATCTTCATTTACAGCGTATCACGAGGCAAGTGGGACCTATTCGGAAATTTGTACATATGGCTTAATATAGTTGCTGCAATGCTACATATATGTAAGGTAGCATAATTTATAAGATCTTATACGAATAACTATGTTAAGCGATTCATGTTGGAAAAGTTTTGTGGTACCGTGTATAAATTACGTAACACATATAATAACGAATCATGAGAAAAAAAATTGATTCAACTATAGCAAGTCGTGCAAATCAAATTGATTTTATTTATACAAAAAGCGCCCCAAGCTTAAATGCCGAAAGATTTCCAAACTTACTTTTCATATTACGTAGTTTATGAGTCTCGCCAAAAGATTTTTCAAGGTTTACAAATGTTATGTTTTTCCTTACATAACTTTACGACCATCAAATAAATATTTTAAAATCGTGAACCTCGAATAAATCGTTTCCCAATTTTTTCATACTTTACGGCCGATTCCTTAACATTCAGAAAAACTCATTATGCAGCGAAAAACGAAAAAATAATAGAATTTGCTTGAACGAAAATATGAAAAATAGATGATTTCGGAAAAAAAAATATGTTCCACCAAAACCTTTACCATTTTAAACAATAGCTTCATTATCAGAATAGAAGTAATTAAGTATAATTCAACGATTGATTACTTTAGGTGCCGATTTTTACTTCACTTTTGTGTAAATTTCGACTTAGGCTGAAGAAAGCGAGATCAAACTATGAAATTGTGTTTGTTTACTCTCATAGCGACTCTCATGCTGAAATGCACTGGGGCAAGTGAGAGCAGTTAACAAAAGGTAATACATGAAAATAAATTACAGGTTTTTTGCTTAAAATAACTTGCAAGCACTCCAAATATTGTCGGGCCGCTACCAAACCGGACTTCGCACAATCAAGTCGCGACGCGACCCAACTCGCGACGTTTTTTAATCATGTCAAATGTAGTGCGCATCCTTCCCGTTGTTGTCAGCAACACAGCGCACTAGATGCGAAACAGTTGCGACACTTGTGAACCAAGAAAATTGCAATTTTTGATTGAATGTCGGTCTTGATTCCAACTGGATAGACAATATTATCCTGAACCGAAAAAGTTTAACTTTATTTGTTATTCTATTTTTAAACGGCGAATCTAGTAGAGTACGTTAATCTCAATTAGTGAATTGAAAATAACATATGAACAACAATAACATGTATGGTCTCTTTATGGTGAGAACAATAACAATTTTTGAATTCAAAGTATCCGTTGGTGTAACACCTATGATTTCTATGAAGAATGTTTGCCTTAAAATTATCATATAAAAAAAATTATAGCTGTAGGTCTCACTTGCCCCGGGGTACCTTATAACTATTTATGTACACATTAACATATCACTCAATACCGACTTTTAAAATTCTTATTTTGGATAGAAAAACCTCCAACATTTAGAATATGGTATACATATTCCAAAAAAACACCTACTTTTTGGTCGAACTTTGAAGCTCTGTTTTAAATATCTTCAGAGTTTATAAAATTCCGTTCTTTGGTTAAACTACCTCTTCAATAGATTAAAATACATACCCAATTGAAAAAAAAAAATGCAAATTTTCAACTTGACGTATTTTTTATTTGCGTAATCGTTCTTTGAAGACGCATAAAAAAGAGTTCCTCGAAAAATGGCTTTTTTCAATTTTAAGAAATGCTCTAAACTGCGGAGGGAATTTTTCTTGATAAAAATAATTTTCCCATATCATGAGCATTCTGGAAAAGAATATATTGGCGCAAAAATAAGAGAAAAAAATGCATATTTTCCCACAATTTTCGCAATTTCAAAATTTTAGGAGGTGTCCAAAATATTAAAAACATATGTGTAATCTTTGAGATAAAAGTCCAAATAAATGATTATTTTTTTGAAAATCAGAACTACCATTCTTCATTTAAAAGATTTGTATAGTATCTCCTAAAATAAAGTTATGTCTATTTCGAACAAATTATTTTAGGCAATTGTGAGCGTTTATAGTTAATTTCCGATACAGTCCTCTTTCGAGTCGCATTGCGAGGGGGGCTGTTGTAAGGCGATGGACCTACATCGACCTTGAAGGTGTGGTAAGAGATACACTGGAGCCGGAGTGCGATTTCCACGAATTCCTGTCAATTAATACTCTTTGTGGACTATATGGAGGACGCAACCCCTTTCCGTAGAAAACGACGATAAAACAATCATAATTGTAATTGTAATTTATTAGCAATACGATAACCTATTAGCTTAAGCTTTACCGTAACCGTAGAATTATAATCTTGACTTATAAACATGCATTTCTAACGTGATGAAACAGATGGAGAGTACTTACGCGCTGTAGATTCAAGGACTGTGGCGGGTCCGGTATGGAGTTTACTTCTTTTTTGACCTGCACATCACTGCAGAGCGCCAAGTTGAGAATGTACACATCATTCAGCTTCGAAGTGTTACTGGCGGACGAACATTCTTTGTGATTTGGAAAAACGTATTGGTTAAGGAAAATTATAAACGAATAAAATATGTAGTTCTGTTGAATATTGCCGGAATCTGACTGTATATAGGAATCGGAGCATAAAATGATAAGAAAAATAAAAACCAAAACACAGCAGCATTGGAACCGCAGAAGGTAGTCGCCCTCTACGAACAAAAATACTCTTTGAAAAGGATACTCAATATCAACATTTTGGTTTGCTGGTCAAACGCCAGCACTTCGCCCTCGTAGTTCTGGTTGTAGCATGTTGTACAAGCCACGGTACTTCCGATGGAAAAACAATCCTGAACTAGACCAGCCATTTCAATTCTCTGCACGAAAATTTCTTCAAAAAACTTTACTACCGATGGCTGCTTTCACTGACATCCACCACCACAATTTCGTAAAGCAAAAGCAAAATGATTCGCGGACAAGTAATTCATAGCATTTTTCGCTTTTTGACAGCAACCGAGCCAAGTAATCGAGGGATATAACGTTCGTGGTTACAAACACTTCAAGCCTGGAGACTTCAAGCCAACTTCAAGCGTTTGCACATAGGGTCTCTCTCTCTCTCTTCTTGGCGTAACGTCCTCACTGGGACAAAGCCTGCTTCTCAGCTTAGTGTTCTATGAGCACTTCCACAGTTATTAACTGAGAGCTTCCTTTGCCAATGACCATTTTGCATGTGTATATCGTGTGGCAGGCACGAAGATACTCTCTATGCCCAAGGAAGTCAAGGAAATTTCCTTTACGAAAAGATCCTGGACCGACCGGGAATCGAACCCGTCACCCTCAGCATGGTCATGCTGAATACCCGTGCGTTTACCGCCTCGGCTATATGGGCCCTTGCACATAGGGTAAAAAATATAATTTGGACATGTATGTAATTTGGACATGCACGGCGATGTATGTCTTGTTCCGAAGAGTTAATAAAAGTAGATACTTCTTATTATCGATTCTTGGATCAAATAAACCTAATTCTGATGACTTACGTTGAAAATACGCTTAACAATTAAGAATTTACTTCAAAATTATCGAAAATGTAAATTGTTTCACTAAAACCCCTCAAATGCACAGGTATGCAAGACGACATACACTTCACAATCACATACAATATTCACCCCAAAATCGTTGAATTAATAATTGTAAGAATTTTAAAAGCCTTATTGCAATGAAAAATGTTCAATAAAGAAGCATTAACCCTTTGTGGCCGACAGGGTACCCGGGTACCCAGCGCCCATTTAAAAAGCACGGTGTAGAAAAAAGCAAAAATTTTGTCGGACACATAACGGTTAAGGGAACGTTCAAAAATTACGTCCAACATTTTGGGGGGAGGGGGGGGTCTAAGAAAGTGTGACAGTACGTGTATTACACTGAACGAAAACCCCGACCGTGTAAAGAATATTTTGTCATTCAATGCGATACAGATCCACAGAATCTGAATTTTGAATGATTACATAGCAGGATGATTTTTCTTCGTCTTGTAGAATTGAAATCATCCTGTTATGAGATTTTATACGACACGGTTTCTAAATGATTTTTTACTTAGGGTTTGTTGTGATTGATGTTCATCTCAAAACCATCTGGCAGTGTTCTCGTCTGTGTCCCATACAGAAAATCATTCAACTTCAAATCAATTCGTCATTTGTTGATAAAAAAGACATGGCGGAGTTGAAAGATGTTAGAGTTTGCCGGAGAAATCTTTTTGAAAATTCTGGAGAAAATACTGGTGTCAGTCATATCACGAAAGGTAAGAATGAATTATTTTAGCTTTCTTCGTTTACTAAAAGACTTTTCAAACATTATAGATGGAATGACTTATTTACAGGATACTTGCTTGCACCACCAAAGAAAAGTCTTCTCATTTTCCGATATCCCTCTATCGGATCGAACAGAGCCCTAGACGTTTACAACAGTGCAGGATTTATATGACATAATTACACACATCAAATATTTATATAGAGAGGTCTTATAATTTCAAATGAAATGTACTGATGAATAGATAACCCTATTAAAAATAATATGGTGTATTTATTTAGTTTTTTAACTTTTAACTTTTTAATTTGAATTAAAAACACACCCCAAATCATATGAAACAGGAAAGCGAATGAAAATCACTCATAAATTGACTTTCTAAAAAGCAATGAAAATCTTCTTTTTTTTGGGATTGTCATCATTCAAGTTGTTTTTATTTTGACAGAAGCTAGATCAACTGAAAATCATCCGAATCATGTCTGAAAATTGGCATGGGGCTCGGATGAAGCAAAAATCATTCAATTCATGGCGGGGGTTTTCGTTCAGTGTAGGTATAGGAAAATAGCGTGACAGAGGGGGGAGGGGGGGGTCGAGAAATCCCGAAAAACGATGGACGTAATAAATGAATCTTCCCTAAGCAGCCAATCTCTTAACATTCATCTAGTTCGCTTAAAATAGGTGGTGTCCAAAATACAATACAAGTTTTCTACTGTAAATATATTTTGGTCATCTGACGAACTACATGGGGATGCTGTGCGATTGCATACTTGGAGGCGTATTTTGTGGATCTGGCGATAGGGTAACGGTTGAATTTTGGACCCCTAGAGGACATTAGTTTGATTTAAGTCAAAATCAAATAGATTCAGAGGGTATTTACACATAATAATGATGTTAGTATATTCGTAAAAGCTTCCACTGTCCGTTAAAAATACCCACAAAATCATTTCTGGCTGAAAATTTGATGAAAATAACTGATTTTTGAAGCATCAGTTTTCACTGTTTTGGACACCCCAATATATTTTGGACCCTCCTCAGTACATATATATTTTGGACACCCGGTGTTTAAACTCGTTTGAAGCTATTTTGGAACATTTTGCGGCTTGAATATGCTGGATCACATCCTAATTACTTGATTGACAAAGGCTGATTAGACGAACATTGCGAATTTAATGCGCTAGAACGATAAACATTTTTGTTTATATCTGCAAGTTTCCTCAACACCGCAATTTCTTTTTGTAAACATAAACGACACTCGCACGGATGACGAGATCGGCAAAAATTAATTTCTAGGCAAATAAGGATATTTCCAGTAAGGAAATGATTGCTGCCCGTGCAGAGCAATCTTATTTAGCGAATGATTCTAAAAATTTCCGTCATCCTATCATTAAACCTGTGTAAGTTGTGATAAAACGACCCAGGGGGTCCAAAATATATGGGGGTCCAAATTATATTGGTTACCCTATTTCCTCGATTTTAACAAAAACTGATGTAGTTAAATATCATAATAGATGCCTGTTAAGCGGAAAAATGTGATTATTTGTAAGAAAATATTTGTAAATTTATGCTACTTCCATGATTTAGCAGTATTCATGGCTAAACCACAGACAAACAGACGTATCACTTGGAACTAAATGCGATTCAAATCATCGTCACGAAAACATAATCGCCCAATGCTAATTACGTTGTGTTTCGCAAACACACCGAGTAGATGGCGGTAGTGAGCAAACGTCAAAAAGGAGCAAAAACGATGCCAGCGCCGTGTGCGAGAGATTTGCGTACTACAGAATATTTGAATTATCCGTTCAAAAGGGAAACGATGGGAAGTGAGCAGAGTGAGACGTCTGTTTGTCTGTGGCTAAACCACAGACAAACAGACGTATCACTTGGAACAAATTGCGATAAAAATCATCGGCACGAAAACGTATCGCCCAATACTAACCAGGCTATGTTACGCAAACCACTCAGTAGGTGGCAGTAGTGAGTAAACGTCAAAAAGAAGCAAAAACGATGCGAGCGCCGTGATCGAGAGATTTGCGAACTACAAAATATTTGAACTAACCGTTAAAAAGGATAACGATGAGAAGTGACTAGAGTGAGACGTCTGTTTGTCTGTGGCTAAACTTTGAGATAAATGCCCTGTCCAAATTATATATACCTGAGGGTGTCCAAAACATATATTCGGTGTCCAAAATGCCATTCTAACAGGCGATTGGAGATTGTGATTTTCTCAGCTAAAAATGCTTTCGTTAAGGTTTTTGTCACCTGGAACGCAAAGTACAATCATATTATAAGCGTAACTTTGCAAAATAAACAATTGCTTTTTAAAGATGCTAGGGGACGATTTTTCCCTCGATTTTTCCAATGTTGTCCTCAGCCTGTCCAAAATACATGAATTACCCTATTGTTCGTGCAGCGCTGAAAATCGGAATTTTTGACACGCGAAGTTTTGATGTAGGTGCTGCGAATAGAAACGATTTTATTTTTCAAGCTAGCCAACACACACCTACAAACTCCCAGCACACAGCTTGTAAACACGCACGAGCGTTCAATTTTCTTGCAACCACCTCTCTCAGCGCGGTTGTCAAACACGCCGTCGCGACGCTGTTCGGAAATGGTAAACATCTAGGTGCTGCAAATAGAAACGATTTTATTTTTCAAGCTATAGCTGTAGCTTGTAGCTATAAGCTATAGCTTGAAAAATAAAATCGTTTCTATTCGCAGCACCTAGATGTTTACCATTTCCGAACAGCGTCGCGACGGCGTGTTTGACAGCATGTCATGATCAATCCACCATTATTCCAATTTTGTTCTCGTGTTCAAAGTTTATTATTTTCCATTCGCGATGGAAATTTTGATGGATAGTTGTTACAAAATTAGATAAAATACGCTTAAAACAATGTTTATCCTTCTCCTCGCTTTCCAACGGCTTGACAGCGGCAAATGGAGATATCGTGACAACAGTTTTGATTACATTCGCAGCACCCAGATAACAATACTCTTCAATCAATCACACTGGTTCAACAAGGTTTAACATAACCTACATGAGAGAGCATATGAGCCTCTGTACAAATTTGCCCTGTCCTGCTCACTCCCACAGAAAATATGAAAACACCGCGCACAGTAAAAGTCACATTTGACTTTTACTGTGCGAACTGTTTTCAAATTTTCTATAGGAGTGAGCAGTATACGCCAGATTCGTGCAGAGGCTCATTGATAGTCAGTCCGCGACACTCAGGTTTTGATAAACATCCGAACACGCTCGTTGAAAACTACTCTTACGTGAGTCGTTTTCGACTCACTTTGGCAAAAAGTGGAACAGCTCAAAAGAGAGTATTCGATAGTTATTATGTTTCCAGTTCAAAACCGAATTAGCGACATTTTTTCTTTTACTTCCGCTGCTTTTGCCTTACGTTAAACACAATGTCGGAAGTGGGGCGCTGTATTGTACACCTGGTACTCTATACAGCGCCCCACTTCCGACATAGTGTTTAACGCAAGGCAAAAGCAGCGGAAGTAAAAGAAAAAATGTCGCTGATTCGGTTTTGAACTGGAAACATAATACTCACTTTAGAGTAAAGCTGATTTTTTACAAAAATAGAGTAACTCTAACTCACTTTTATTTTATTCGAAACTATCAAAATGAGTAGATTTCTACTCAGTTTTACAGATTTGTTTTGTTTTTTTCTTTCTGATTTGGATTGAAAAAAAAAATGCAAAAAAATAAAACATAACACACACATTTTATTGCTAATTAAAAAGTCTAACACAATAACAATGTTACAAATAATCTTAAACAATATTCACAATATTTTTGATCTTAAATTATAGGTACAGATCAGCATACAGTTAGTTGGGATTAAGGTTCGATTCATTCGAAGGTTCCCACGGTTCCTGCGACGCTTCGAGGCGATGCTGCATCTCTTTGAAGGAGCAGAGCACCACCGGAAACCACCGAAAGGGACAAGTCACACGGATAAACGATCTAAACACGCGAGATACTTGAGAAAGATACAACGAGTTTTATTGAATTCCTTTTGTTACAAAGCGTGAGGTTATACTGATACTGAAAACTGATTTTGACATTTGAATAGCAAAGTTACTTGATACATAAGGTAGTCACTGCTTCTCTGTGTCGTGGTAGTAGTAAGGCGCAAGGTGTCATTCTACTCCCACACTCCTCCTAGAATGACCACCGGCTCAATTTAAACCGATAGTCCAATCCGATCGATGAACTTATTGAACATCAGGCGTCCCAACGGCTTTGTTAGGGCGTCTGCAATCATCTCGGCCGACGGACAGTAAAGTAGCGTGATGGTCCTCCGGTCGCACAGCTCACGGATGAAATGCCTCTTCGTGTCGATATGCTTGACTCTTCCGCTGGACCGCTCCGCCGTAGAAAAGCTTATGCACCCTTGGTTGTCCTCGAAGATGGTTATCGCTTGATCAACCGGTTCGCCGAGGTCCTTCAGTAGACGTTTGATCCACACAGCCTCCTGACACGCAACTGTGAGTGCATTATACTCCGCCTCTAGCGACGACAGAGCGACTGAATCCTGTCCTTTACTCACCCAGCATATTGGTCCGCTACCGTAGAAGTATACCACGCCAGTGGTCGATCGTCTAGTTCGTTGGTCACCGGCCCAATCTGAGTCAGAGAATCCTATCAACTTCCAATCTTTTCCGCGTCCGAAGGTCAGCTTATGGGCTTTAGTCGCATTCAGGTATTGGACAATCCGCTTGGCAGCCGACCAATCGCTTTGGTTTGGTTGTGCGGCCTTCCGTCCAAGCAATCCAACGCTAACAGAGATGTCCGGCCTAGCATTGATGGACAGATACAGTAGGGCCCCGATGAGACTACGGTATGCAGTCAAATCCTCAAACGGCTTGCTGTCATCGTTGCTCGACAAATACCCAGGGTCCATCGGCGTTTTGACGGGTGCCGCCTTATCCATACCCAGCTTTGATACTAGCTTCTCGATATACGCCGTAAGCCGCATAGAGTATATTCCGTCCTGCTTCAGGATCTCCAGTCCCAAGAAATGCCTTACTGGACCGAGATCCGTTAGATCGAACTTCTTCTTCAAATCATGGTATACGCTGTCAATTACTCCCTCGTCGATACATCCAATCAAGAGGTCGTCCACATACACTAGTAAGTAGACCGTAACGCCTTTGTCATGCCGTACGTAGAGGCACGAATCCGAAGTACACTGCTTGAATCTCATTTCCGTCAGAACAGCGTGCAGCGCCTTGTTCCAACATCGGGCCGATTGACGTAAGCCATAAATACTCTTTATCAACTTGCAAACCAGTTCTTCCTGTCCGGCGGCGGCAAAACCGGGTGGTTGCCGCATGTATAATTCTTCATCAACTGTCCCATTCAAGTACGCGGTTTTCACATCGTATTGCTTCAGCACTATACCGTTCTTACCCGCGATCGCCAGCAACGCACGCAAAGTTGTCATGCGCGTAACCGGCGCAAAAACGTCCGTATAGTCTACACCAAACATTTGCGAGTAGCCTTGCGCTACGATTCTGGCTTTATGTTTCACTACTTGTCCGGTTGCATCGCGTTTAAGTTTGTAAACCCACTTAGCACTTATTACTTTCTTCCCGGGTGGCAATCTCACAAGTTCCCATGTCTGATTCTGTTCATGAGCTCGAATTTCGTCCTGCATAGCACTTTTCCACTTTGGCACGGCCATCGCCTCGCGGTAGTCCTCAGGTTCTTCATCGTGAGTTGCCAGCCCGACCACAAAATCGTCATATCTTCTCGGAAGCGCCCCTCGCGTCAAGCGAGGTTCCCTTCTCAACAACTGTTCGTTATCATCGTCAGGACTTTCTTCGGGAAACCCCAGGAAATCACTCTCTTCACTATCATCGGCGTCCTCATACACTGATTCTTCTTCCGGTTCTTCTCTCTCTTCGCTGCCGTTAATAGCAATGATCACTTCGTCTTCGTCTTCACTCATTTTCGCTGGGACATCCTGAATTTCTTCCGTTGTTGCTTCACGCTCCGATCCGTTGTTCAGTTCGATGAAACGCGCGTCCCGACTTATCGTGATCCTGTCGGTCTCGCGATCCAGGAATCTCCACCCTTTGTGCTGGTCTGAATAGCCAACGAACACTAGTTTCTTCGATTTTTCATCGAACTTCTTCCGCTTACAATCTGGGACGTGCACGTACGCGGAGCAGCCAAACACCCGAAGACGAGTCAAATCCGGCTTCGACCCGGTCCACATTTCATACGGAGTGCGATCCACGGCGCGTGTAGGCAGACGATTTTGGATATGGGCCGCCGTCAACACGGCCTCCCCCCAGTAACGTTTTGGCAAACCTGCGTCAAGGAGCATGCAGTTTGCCATCTCCTGAAGTGAGCGGTTCTTCCGTTCCGCTACCCCATTTTGTTGAGGGGAGTAGGGAACCGTAAACTGCGCTTCGATACCTTGGATTTTATAGAACTCAAGCAAATCATTACTTTTATACTCACCCGGATAAAAACTAACCATAGGGTATTTGGTGAAAACCATTGCTGTACTATACAGTGTACCAGCTACAATATAGTGTATTGTAATGGAATGGTTCGCTAAAAGCTGTGCACATTGGTAGCTACTATACATTTACATCCGATCTTTATGTAACAATATATTATACTGTTTTTCTTACGTTTGAACCATTCACTATTCCGAAACAATCTTTTTCCGTGCATTTTTAATTATTTATTCAGTTTCTGATTTTTTCCGTGCTTTGTTTTGTTGATGTTCGTGACATTTTTGTTGCAAAGGAAATGAAAGAGAAAAAAGTGAATAAGTTGAAACATCTATTTAAAGTCAATAAAATGTTTAAATAAAGTGGTAAACCAGGTTTTCTAAGGACTGCATATCCAAGAGATATGGTGGGCTAGGTATGTAGAGTGCGATGAGAGGAATACGAATGTAGGTTAACCCGGAAAGACGCAGGCCAGATTACCGTAAATCAGTGGATGAGTTCAACACTATTCTTTCTCTTCTTCTCTCATGTGAAATTGCCTTGTACCACAACCGAATTAAATGCGATATATTTGACATTTTTAACCCTCGAGCGATCGCGCTGTTGTATTTTGTACAACACGTTGAAAACTCTCGCTTTTTGTACTCAGCATTAGCGTGGTGCTGACGCAGGTAGCCAACCGCGCGAGTTACGGAAGGTTAACATAAGGACTGGACTGGACACTGAAACGATTTCTGATATAAGTTCGTTTTCGCTTTTTCCTAACTTATAGTTGAATCTAACTTGACAGTTTTCTCATGAGTTGTTATGTACATATTTCATAGTTCAGTCAAACTGGAGCCTCAATATTGCAATAACGGTTAAGCACGCTGTAATGATACTTATGTACCTCGTCACCCACTTCATGCAACTACATTAGTGGTCTAATAACACTTAGCGCGCTAGGCATAGTTCCATCATGCCGCTCAAAGTGTTGCCACGAATAATGCTTAGTTTGCAAAACCCAGTTATCTGGCTGGTGGGACATGGGAGCCTAAGCTTCAACTGTTAATGCAATCAGAGGCTACTCAGACTTAGACGAGTTTAGGTTAGTTTGGCTAGAACTGCCATTATCGTAGGAACATGACGAGATAATATAACATTATATGGTTTATCTAATGTAAAACAATACAACATAACAAAAGAGAACCATTCCAAAAACCATGATTAAATTTATAACCAGTAGTGAAATTACAATTAAAAACAATATATTTACGGTACATTTTATTGTTTGAAACCATACGTGTACCATACAATGTACGGTATATTAAAGCCCACGTATCAGTATTTCGAACAATTCATTTACAATAAAATATATGGTTTTGTAAAAAAATATATATGGAGAAAAATATTTTTTTATATTGTTACGATACTTATTGTATTTTTTACGAATAATCAGACTTCCACGACGAAATTGAAATCGCCCCAAAATCGTACAAATCTGTCATCTCCGACAGCTTTTCGCTTTCGAGCCATGATTCAGGAGAAATTAGCGCGGTTTGTTATGACAACAAGATCAGCTGGTGGTCGCCGAACAATGAGGATGAACGTAAACATCGGATGTCCAGCTAATTTTGTTGTGTAAACATGATCAGCTGGTGGACCGAGAACAATGAGAAAAATGTGTAAACATTGAGACGGCCGGCGAAATCTGTCATTATATCGGGCGAATTGCTAAAGACCGCCAACAGAGAGTGGCAGCGAAATCGAAAGCGAAATCGGAGAACGACGAAATTTATTGCACTGAAGTCTAAGTGAAAAAAAAAATCGCAATAACAACCCGTATAGTATATTGTAAAAATCTTATTTACAATTCACTGTATGGGTGTCTACATTACATCTTATTGTTTTTGTATTTTTTATTTTTACAGTGGTGTTTATTGTAACAATATGGTTCTAAATAGTACTGTAACAATACAACATTCGGTTTTTCTACTGTATTTTTTATTCGGGCACCCCCGCCATCTGATCTGATGATGCGAGGCTTCCGGCCGAATCCATTTTCAGCCCAGCGAACGAATTCCTTCATCCTTTCAGCTGCCTCGTCCTTGGACTTGAGAAGGTATACGACACAGAACCGACTAAAATCGTCGATAACGGTCATCAGGTATCTGTTACCACTTGGCGTTGCGTTCTCCATAGGACCGCAAAGGTCCGTATGGATCAGATCCATGGGCTGCTTCGACTTCCGCTCGGTCACTGGGGGGAAAGGAGACCGCACCAACTTCCCCTTTAAGCAGCATTCACACACTATCTTCTCACCGCAGTCCTTAATGTCCATACCGGTCGCCAAGTCATTCGCTTTGATAACACCCAGGACGTCTGGGTCTCGGTGACCAAGCCTTCGATGCCAATTGTGTTGGCAAGATACACTGTGGTTCCCAGCTAATGCATGCATACACTGTTCGGCCATCGTTAGTTTGTACTGGTTACCGACGGTCTCCCCCACTGCTACGACGACGCCTTCTGGAGATTTAACTTCACAACGGTTCACTTCGAAGACCACTGAAAATCCTTTCAGCGCGAGCTTGCGGACCGAGATCAATCCGCCTTCCAACGAAGGGACGTAAAGCACGTTCTCCAGCGTAATAGCAATTCGATTACCGTCGCCGCTCACTCCGAACAGCACTCCATTACCGCAACCAGCAGACATTGTTTTTGTTCCATCAGCCAGGGTCACATCCACAACGACGTTCTTGTTGAACTCGTTGAAAAAACTGCGGTCGCTTGTCATGTGACAAGTGCAACCACTGTCCACTATCCAAGCCGCAGGGATGGCTCCTCCTGCGACAAAACACACCGCTCCAAGAACAACGTTAGGTTTTTCAGCTTCCTGCTGCGGCGCCGGCGCTGATGGGGCTTGTACCTGCTTTGCTTGCTGTTCCGGGTTTACTTTCTGACTCGACTGACGTGAACTCTGTTCATTCTTCGATGCGTGGAACTTTCGGCAGTGCATCTTCAAGTGTCCTGGCATCTGACAGAAATAACACTTCCGGGACTCATTTTTCGTTTTCACTACGGTCTTCATCACCTTCTCCTCCTTGCTGGTGCTGCCCCACTGACTTGCTCGTTTCTGGCATTCGTCGCGCAACCTTGTCACAACCAAATCAATCGTCAAATCTTCCGGCTTTTGGTTTTCAAGGGAGGTAACGAAGCTACTGAATGACGGTGGCAGGCTCCTGAGCATCATTATGATCCGTAACTGTTCGCTAAGGTCCACACCAGCTACATCCAAACGCTCAAACAGGTTCTCCATCTCTTCAATATGCTTCTCGACGTTTCCCCCTTCGCTGAGGTTCAATGAGCAAAGCTGCTGCAGAAGATGCGCTTGATTGCCAATCGTCGCTTTTTCGTGGTACGATTTGAGGTTAGACCACATCTCGGCAGCCGTGGTCGCTTTCTTGACGAAGCGCAACTGGCTATCCTCTACGAAAAGCGCGATCGTCGTCCGGGCTTTGCGATCATTCTTGATCCACTGATTCTGAGCGTCACCGGTAGCCGCCGGCTTGGGGTTCTCAATAACATCCCACACCTCTTCGCGTTCCAGCATCGTCATCATCCTGTATTTCCAGGAAACATAGTTGCTGCCATTCAACTTCGCGAAGGTCACCTTCACACTTTCCGCCATCTTTTCCCGAACGCGTGCACAACTCTCGGAACGAAAAACGCGATTCTTCCGGCACACCCGTTTTTACCGATTACTGTCCACTTTTCTGTCCCGGGCCCACAACCTGAAGGAGCAGAGCACCACCGGAAACCACCGAAAGGGACAAGTCACACGGATAAACGATCTAAACACGCGAGATACTTGAGAAAGATACAACGAGTTTTATTGAATTCCTTTTGTTACAAAGCGTGAGGTTATACTGATACTGAAAACTGATTTTGACATTTGAATAGCAAAGTTACTTGATACATAAGGTAGTCACTGCTTCTCTGTGTCGTGGTAGTAGTAAGGCGCAAGGTGTCATTCTACTCCCACACTCTTTGGGGGTCTTGCAGAATAATGTTAATTTGATGTTAATCGTGTTTGGTAATTGTGAATACCGGGCAACTCACTGGAACAATCCGTTCCCAGCCATCTTAGCAAACTGCAGTAGAATCACTTGGCATAATACGGAACCTCACGGTGATGGCGTCTTGCTCCGCCAACAGTCCACTCGTCAATGAGGCAGCATCACACTGACGACGACCCCGTCATGGTGCTGGCTGTCACTGATGCTTGCTAGGGGAAATACACGCATGGGAAATGCTACTCAGCTTTGTTCATACCCCACATTCTCCCTCTTCTCCGAAAAAAAAAGTTTTCGACTAGCAGGCTTGTTATTTTTACGCTCAAACCCTCAATTTCGTTCTCTTCATCCTTATGGCACCAATGCAACAAGATACACTTCAAGATACAAGAATTAAGACGAATTTGAGATTTATCAGACTAAAGATTCCGTATATCATACAACTCCATTTTCAATGCTTCAATGTGATGGTACAGATGGACCATATATATAACACACAGATGTCCTTCATTATACGAAAATAGATTCTACAAAACGAGTTCAAAAGAGGTTCTACAACATATTTTCAGTAGATATGTTTTCATTGCGTACTTCGAATTTTAAACTGTTTTACGATATGCAATTTTTATGGGCGGTTTTCATTACACGTCCCTGCATTTTCCTCACGCACAGCTTTCGGCAGTTATCATGCAACGCCATTTCCTTAGACGGGTTTCTTTACACATCGCTGCATTTTCCTGATGCAAACAATTTTCGGCAGTTTTTCAATAACATTTCCTTGGACGGATTTCATTTCACGTCCCTGTATTTTCCTTATGCAGAAAAAAATTTCGGCGGTTATCCAACAACGCCTTTATCTTGGACGGTTTTCACTACACGTCCCTGCATTTTCTTTATGCAGAATAATTTTCGGCAGTTATCCAAAAAAAATGCCGTTTCCTTGGACGGTTTTCATTACACGTCCCTGCATTTTCCTTATGCAGAAAAATTGTCGGCGGTTATCCAACAACGCCTTTACCTTGGACGGTTTTCATTACACGTCCCTGCATTTTCTTTATGCAGAATAATTTTTGGCGGTTATCCAACAACGCCTTTACCTTGGACGGTTTTCATTACACGTCCCTGCATTTTCCTTATGCAGAAAAATTGTCGGCGGTTATCCAACAACGCCATTACCTTGAACGGTTTTCACTACACGTCCCTGCATTTTCTTTATGCAGAATAATTTTCGGCAGTTATCCAAAAAAATGCCGTTTCCTTGGACGGTTTTCATTACACGTCCCTGCATTTTCCTTATGCAGAAAAATTGTCGGCGGTTATCCAACAACGCCTTTACCTTGGACGGTTTTCATTACACGTCCCTGCATTTTCTTTATGCAGAATAATTTTTGGCGGTTATCCAACAACGCCTTTACCTTGGACGGTTTTCATTACACGTCCCTGCATTTTCCTTATGCAGAAAAATTGTCGGCGGTTATCCAACAACGCCATTACCTTGGACGGTTTTCACTACACGTCCCTGCATTTTCTTTATGCAGAATAATTTTCGGCGGTTATCCAAAAAATGCCGTTTCCTTGGACGGTTTTCATTACACGTCCCTGCATTTTCCTTATGCAGAAACATTTTCGGCGGTTCGAAACGCCATTAATATGCCCAACCAAAAACCCGAGCAAAAACCAACCCAACCAACCAACGCCGCGAGAATTTTACGGCAACATTCACAATAGTCAAACACCTCTACCATCATGCACATCAACCTGTTTGCATTGACCGTTCAACCGAGCGACAACACGAGCATATACGATCCGAGGAATCAACGAAAGCGCGACCATCCATGCCGAGCAAGAACATGAAGAAACATGCATGCAATCATCGACCGACCACCTATCCACAGCGTGCTACCAGCCGACAACAAAAATCAACCACGTCACCGCGCCTTTGTTCATGTGTTTGTGCTAGAACCAAGGCTAAAACAGAACGCGGTTGGCATGACAAAAAACTTTCCGCGCTCTAGCTTTCGTCAGGAACCACACACTTCACACAAAAAAAAACGATTTGTTTTCTCTCACTGTTTTTATGCCAAGTGATTCTACCTATTTTATGATTAACTTGTTATTGATTATGATGCACTCCTGGCAGGATCGCCAATGTGAATACCGGGCAACTCACTGGAACAATCCGTTCCCAGCCATCTTAGCAAACTGCAGTAGAATCACTTGGCATAATACGGAACCTCACGGTGATGGCGTCTTGCTCCGCCAACAGTCCACTCGTCAATGAGGCAGCATCACACTGACGACGACCCCGTCATGGTGCTGGCTGTCACTGATGCTTGCTAGGGGAAATACACGCATGGGAAATGCTACTCAGCTTTGTTCATACCCCACAGTAATCCTTTTGAAACATTATTTTAAGTTAGATATCTTGCAAGCAGTATAATATCGTCATAATTCGCGTAGCACCGCGGGGCTCTGGGCAAGTTCCTGGATCGGTTCCTGGAAAACAATAATCATGAATTCAGTAACAAATTTTGAAAACGACGTATAATCAATGGTGTAGCATTGATTATACGTCGTTTTCAAAATTTGTTACTGAATTATTGAACAATAACTTCATTATTCCGTATGTAGCTAATATAAATAAACTTACCAATTACCATGCCTTCTTAAAACAAACTTCTCAGGAAACAAGTGGTCAATATTCAACGAAGAATGAATATTCGGTAAATACTTTGACACCAGCAACTTATCACGGTAAAAATTCTGCACGCTCAATGTAAGGGAAAAATCTCTTAACTATTCAACATTCCAATCAGCATGATCAGAAAGGCTTTTCCTTTGAAATCGCAATGCTGTCAGTGTTGATTCGAGAACCGAAACAAACCCACCGGAGAAATCAACTAAAAATCACTTCAATTTGCACTAATGTACAAAGCAGTACGATCCAAAGTGAAAAGCTGTTGATTTGATAATAACTGTTTTGGGTATGAAAGTGAATATAGATGACAGGTGGTAGAAAGTGTTTCGCTTCGAATCGAAACATTGTCAGCAACGAATTGAAGTTCAATTAAAATTGAAGAGGCATCGGATGTTCTTTTTTGAATGATATTTAATTGATAACAAACTGATTAAACAGTAGTGCGAATTCAAGTGCCAATCCGTTCATATCACAGTGCAGATTTTTTACCGTAAAAAATCTGCATTGTGATTTGAACGGATTGAAACTTGAATCCGCACTATTGTATAATCAGTTTGTTATCAATTAAATATCATTCGAAAAAGAACATCCAATGCCTCTTCAATTTTAATTGAACTTCACTTCAATTCGTTGTTGACAATGTTTTGAATTCGAATCTAGAATTTAAAAAAAGTGCTCACCGCACCCAGATTTGATACCAGGACCTTGAGATTCACGATCATCTGTTTACCACTAGACTACTTCACACCTGTTAGGGAGGTTCGATTCGAAGCGAAACACTTTCTACCACCTGTCATCTATATTTACTTTCATACCCAAAACAGTCATTATCAAATCAACAGCTTTTCACTTTGGATCGTACTGCTTTGAACATTAGTGCAAATTGAAGTGATTTTTAGTTGATTTCTCCGGTGGGTTTGTTTTGGTTCTCGAATCAACACTGACAGCATTGCGATTTCAAAGGAAAAGCTTTTCTGATCATGCTGATTGGGATGTTGAATAGTTAAGGGATTTTTCCCTTACATTGAGCGTGCAGAATTTTTACCGTGAAAACTCAAACTAGTAAAACAATCAAATTTCGTAAGGCCAGTAGTACACAGGGTCAAATATTTGACAAGGAAAGAACTCAAGAAACAACATCAGTTTGACACTAATGAAAATTCGATCGAGTCAAACAAGATGTTTGAGCATTGGTTTCTTTTTGGACAAATATTTGACCCTGTGTACTAGCAGCTTAAGTTCTGTAACAAAATAGAAACTCGCCAGCATTAGGTTAATTATTATTTAATAAAATCTTGGAGAACCTGTCTGAAACATTGAATCACCGATCGGTGCAAGACGCTATTGCCGGCTTTTCCGTGTTGTGATGATGACTGAGACTGACTAGACATAGAGGCATTCGGATTTTGGCATGCATTCAAATTTGATATTTACAATCAATGAGTGATTAAAAATACATTAGCATGATAGCTTCTAACAGCTGACGCGTAGTTCAAGTTGCATCAGTTTACCAACAGACTTTAACAGAGAAGCATGGCCAATAACAGAAGGAGAAGCACATTGAGAAAAGTGTTCAAATCGATAGATTGCATAAGATTTAAGGTAGCGTTGTTTAATGTCTCGCATGTGAAATAGTGTATTGTGTAATATGAAACTGTTTTATTACATCTTAATTTTCTTCTCCGGTGGCGGTTTCATATCGCTTCGAGATTCTTCCTTGATGCCTGACAGTAGAATACTGGCGCCCGGGTCATTCGAATCATTCAACGCATGTTCTGGAGGTTCCTGTTTAAGGTTTACCGTGTCTTGTCCATCTGTATTGTTCGGTCCAGCAGTACCGTTTTGATTCTGATGGGGTACATTCTGGGTCTGATGCATTTGAGGAACCGGAAGAGGGAATTTTCTCAACAAATCACCCAAGAGCATATCGACGCGCTGTCTTTGAAACAGAGAGCTCGGTTCCTCTTTGGCTGGCGTCTCTTTACTTTTCTCGGTTTTGTTTTTTTCCGCAACTAGAATTAGAAAGAATTACATCAAATCATTCATTTACGGTATTATTGATTTCATTCTATATATATAGGGTAGGGTAGGGTATGGTATATATATATATAGGGTAGAAGCTTCAGTTTTGGCCAGCCCAGAGTTTTGGCCATAGTGCGGTATTCAGCCTGTTACGATCTAAAGTGATATAAATTTATTTTATGCAATTCAGAATCATAATTTCCATTTTATATGACTCATTTTGATGTCATAATGGCCAACTTTTCCGAACTGGTTTATAATGCAACTGAAATGAGTTGCATAATGAAAAATAGTTGCATAATGTTCAATGCAACTCATTTGAGTTGTATAATGAAAAAAATCATTGCATAAAATTTTGTATGGAACTCGTTGCAAAACTCGATTTTTTTCAGCACTCTTCGTATTTATCCAACTCGGCAAGCCTCGTTGGATAAATGCACGACTCGTGCTGAAAAAATCCACTTTTTGCAACTCGTTACATAAATAACTATTTTACTAGTAGATTCTAATATAATATTATGATTACAGCTGTGAAAACCATACATTTTAATTAGAAACTGGAAGAAAAAAATAATTTTCCTTTGAAAATCAGCTCCCATATATCTATTTTGGCCAGGGTGCTTCTAATTTGGCCACTCCCATGAGAAATACACGTGATTGACCAAAATAGAAACCAAAGCTGAGAATATGGCCAAAACTGCGGCAATACTTCTATTTTGGCCAGTGCTATTTTTGTAATTGTAATTGTAATTGTAATTGTAATTGCTCAGTCCACACCCAGGCCGACAACTGTCAGCCCATCTGCTTGTAGGCAGATGTGGACCTACTAAGCCTCCCCCGTTAACATGTCCTACACCGAATTAGCACACCGGGATCTTCCACAGGCAGGCGCTGGCGTTACCAGTCCCAACAAGTGTCAGATACATTAAATACATAGGCGCCAACTTGTGACGTAGTTGGGGGGGCGAAGCTCTCCAAAAATGGACAAAATTCAACTTTTTTTAGCTCAATACACTAGTTTTCACGTAAATATGCCTAAACTAGATGAACTGCGTCGAAATTTTACGAATTTGGTTGATTTTGAGAGGCCTCGCCCCCCCAACTACGTCACAAGTTGGCGCGTATGATTAAATAGATGGGGTAGAGGATATAGGAAGATGTGGGAATAGGATGGGAAGAGGTAGAAAATGAAGAGATAGTAGAGAGGTTTCGATTTTGTTGCTGAAACGAGAAAAAGAAAGAATGATAAAGAACATTAGCGATATGTTCATAGATTATGATTTGGTCGATAATTTCTCATCTATTTCGTTTCCATATCGTTGCATCGGTGACCATTTTCATCGCCTTTCTAGTTTTTGTTAGGACCATCTCGCGTTTCGTCATGTCCTCTTTGCCGGTTGGCGACGTTCGGGATGTAAGTAGAAAAGCATGCATTTAATATGATTAGTACGACAGTAATTGTGATCTCAGCACTTCCAGCCCATTTGTCCGCAGTACATATCAGGCATCCCGTTTTAACAAATCCTACATAGAATTAGAAACCCGGATCTCCAACAGACAGTCCTAACTAGTGTCAGATAAGTTCAATTGAGGATAGGAAGCGGTGAAATGAGAAGACAGTAGAGAAGGTTTGATACATTGGTAGCTGTGTTCATGTGATGTTTGTCTGACATTGAAAAACTATTTTCCGTAGGTGTTTAACTCTCTACCCCAAATCTAATACCGGAAAAATATCTTATCAGATGTATAGTTTGGCAATTCTATGTCCATATATCTTTTATCAAGAAGGAATAATGTTGTTTACTGTTATAAAATAATTCAGTTAAAGGGCAGCTAATGCATTGTAATCCAGAATAAACCTACAGAACATGTCCCAATAAAAAAGTTAACACTAGTTCAACTAACTACACAAACTAAAAAGTGTTATTATATTTTACCAATGATTTCATCCTAATCTTGACCCTAACATAGTTATGCGCTTGGTTGGACAATGACTAAAAATAGTGTTGTTTCGACAATAGTCACATACTATGCCCTACGACATTGACGATTCTATTGTCTATGGCTCACCTATTTAGCGCCACCCAGCAGGGACTTGGTCTGGTACCCAATTCAGTATATCCGCTCCACGTAATGTACCGTACCTCTTTCGATTTGTGATATATTACGCGGAACATTACTCTCTTCATTCGGATAGCGGCTATGTAACCCATTGGATTAAAAACCTCCATCAAACATGAAGCGATTAATCGGAGACTGAAGACTCTATACCAAATTTGGCTCAGAGACAGGTAATCAGTGAAGTCAGTTTTTCTCGTTTGTCAGAGACGATTGATACGTATTAAGACAAACTTTCCACTGCATCTGCCAGCAGTAATCGGTGGTCGATCAACATTCCGAGTCCCCTAATTTCACAAGGATGCCAAGGATCACCGCTCATGCTTTACAATACAGCTGGAAAAACTAGAACAGCACCTGGCCACAATGATGCATAAAGCACTAAAGCGGACCGGAAGATTCGATGAGCCAGCCCCCACCATTTTGGCCAGTGCTATTTTTAATACAAAAACCAAGTATTAGCTTGATTTCTGTACTTTTCTAATAAAGAATAGATCGAAACCTTTCATTTAACCCGGGAGCGGTCGCGTCGTGTACTGAGTACACGCACCATGAAAAATGCTCGCATAGCGTAAGCGGGCGGGCACTTTGGTAGTTTTCATTGGATTATTGGTTATTTTTATAAAAATGATTTCTCTTAGACTGGCCAAAACCGGTGCCCGCACCCTATATATTAGTGTGGGTCATCGGAAGCGTTTTCTCAGATCAAAGCTTTTTTGGATCCGTTTCGGGTCCTGAGTATCTATGCAAAATTTGAGCACGATCAGTTGCGTCTACACTTTTACACTTTTTGCATTTTAGCCATCAGTTGAAAAAGTTTGTCTGAAACTTTTTAACCGATACTGTAAAATGATAGCCTAGGATGTTCTGAAGAACTTTGTTGAAGACCGCAAAGCGATCCGCTGCTTGTGAAAATAGTTATAACCAACGAACCGCATGCATGTGTTTATGTTTTAACATGTAAAGGAATAACAATAGCAACAAAATCATGATGTTTCGCCAAACAATGGCAACGCTACAACTTTTTTCATAAGCATCAGATTCTTTCGCGGTCTTCGACAAAGTTTTTCAGGACACCCTAGGTAATGTTTTCACTTTAACGGTTCACGGTTCTAGAAAAATTCGAGCTTGTTATGAGAGAAATGCAAAAAAGTGTGTTTTTCTATGTAAAACCCCATACAAACTTCAAACGCGATGCGCAAAACGTAGACATAACCAATCGTGCCCAAATTTTGCACTTATTTGGGTCCTGAAATGGGATCTAAAAAGCTTTGATCTGATGGGATACCATTGATTTTTTCACTTTTCCATATAAACGATGACCCACTCTAAATATATGCTTGCTTCCCAACGATTTCTGATCAGTATTAACCGGTTTCCCTTATATGATTACACAACGTTCAATTCTGGCGTTCGATTTGAATAGGTCGAATCTACATAGGAATCATAGCAAACATACGACCTATTCAAATCGAACGCCTGAATTAATGTGATAGAATATGCTTTCACTAAACAGCGCTGATGTGAGAAAGTCCACGAAGATGATTGGAAACATTTTATCTAACATAGTTCTAAAATAACTGGGGTTTCTGAAACTTTCCACTTTATACCGTAAGCGCACTCACTACATTACGCACCTAGTGCCTAACACTTAAAAAAAATGTCATACAATTTTGGACATGTATAATTTTTCCCATGGAATTTGTTAGTGATTGATTAATCTTAGACTCATTAGAGCAACACCCTCTATATACCTGGACCAGTTATTATGAAATTTTATACTTCACTCCATACATTTTGGAGGATTAAAAAACAAACCTAAATCTAATAAATGAAAACACACTTTACGTGCTTTATAAGTGTAGAATGTAGCTTTAAGTTGAATATTAAACTTACGTGCTTTATTGGAAGCAAAATCCCATGAATAACCTTTGCTGGGATGATATCGTGCATACGAACTGGCTTCCTCGAAAGCGCTTTGCAAATGATGAACGGTAGACAGAATCCTAGAGTTAAAAACACTCGCCAAATCCGGTGCCTGGTAAACAGTTCCAGCAATGATGTAGTAATCGGCAAGGGGTGTTGCTTCCGTTGGACTATGTCTGTGTTGCTTCCGAATAACGTACAAGATAGGGTCCTGTACATGCAGTAATATGTATTCCACACCCGTCATGTTGCTGCAAGAAAACAAGACATAATGAACTTTTTTCATGCAATTCCTCATTGCGATCATTGGAGGTTTACCCTAACAATTCAAGGCTTTGGCGTTGCATCCGAACAATTTCATTGTTACACGTACGGTCGTAGAAAGGATTCGATTTTTCGGAAAAGTATTCCATTATATTCGCCGGATTCAATATCGGTATCCAGTTGGAATCATGCCACGATATCCATAGAGGGTTCTCTTGGGCAATGGGAAGACCCAATCTTCCAGGCATCATTGATATATGATGATTTCTTGTAAAAGTTGGTAGGAATCAAATTGCTGTTATTAAAATTTACGTTTTTCGATTACTATTTAGCAAAATCCTGAACTACTGCGTACGAGAACAGCTACATAAATTATAATTATAATACAAGATAAATTTTCAAAACATTCGCGTTGTTGTTGTTTTCAGTTTCCGTTTGGTCCGATTCATTCGATGTTGTTTTGTCAAAAATCTAAAGCCCTTCAGAAAATTTCTGAAAGTGTCATCATCACTACACAACAAATGCCGTGTATCAATAAATACCAATTAGTACAATTACGATATGGACCAGTAGGTCTGTGCCAATAAGGGAGAGAAAAAAATAGTACAATTTTAATAATATATGAGCCTCTGCACGAATCTGGCGTACTGCTCACTCCCACAGAAAATTTGAAAACACCGCGCACAGTAAAAGTCAAAGGGAACGTCCATAAATTACGTCACGCTTTTAGGGGGGAGGGGGGGTTCCGTAAGATGTGACAACCTATACAAAAATTTCAGAGGTCTCATACAAAAAGTGTGACATAGGGGGGAGGGGGGGGTTGAAAATGGACAATTTTTGCGTGACGTAATTTATGGACGCTCCCAAATGTGACTTTTACTGAGCGCGGTGTTTTCAAATTTTCTGTGGGAGTGAGCAGGACAGGGCAAATTCGTACAGAGGCTCATAATGAAAATCAAAAAGCTTGCCCGAGACAGCTTTCAGTTGAAAACTTTACTAAGCTATTTTACGAGACGTTCTACCGGTGGGCCGCTCATTGTTATTGTTTACATTTGGTGTTTTTGTTTTCGCGAAAAGTAGCATAACATGTGGTGAGCGCTAATCAGATTTTTGCTGGCAGAGATGTTTCGGTTTCTAATGCGGCATGTATGAATCCCCCGAGCTGTATGATGTCACTAGCAGATGAAAAAAAAAACATCTCCACGGTCTACGGATATTAATTATAGTGGGCGGATTGACGCATTTTTGCAGATAAATGAACCCCGTTTATTGAATGGGCCCGTATCACATGTTATGGTAGCGAAAATGTAAATAAATGGGCCCACCGGTTGGACTTCAAAACTGGTAAACATTCAAAAAGGGAACGTTCATAAATTACGTCACGCTTTTAGGGGGGAGGGGGGGTTGAGTAAAGTGTGACAACCCATACAAAAATTTCAGAGGTCTCATGCAAAAAGTGTGACATAGGGGGGAGGGGGGGTTGAAAATGGGCAATTTTTGCGTGACGTAATTTATGGACGCTCCCAAACAGCTGATTTGAAACGTCTCATAAAATGCCTTCTTGATCTATTTACTTCAGGCAAGATGGCGCACGGCTGAAATTTTCAGCCAAAACTAAATACGAGTACAATACTCAATTTTGGATACTCCGCAAGTGGGAGAAGTCAACAAATAATATACTTTTCGAAGATGACAACTATCAAATTACTCAAAGCTATAGCACAAGTGTTTTGATTGTTCTTCCTGGTTGATTAAAATCTATTCAAAGCTGAGAACATGATAGTATCCAAAACGATAGTCTTCTGGAAGTACTTAGTTTGGAGTATTTTTTATCGCGTTTTTAAGTAGTTTCGATTCCCCGTGTAGGCTATCGCGATATATAAGGCGAACACGCTAAGGCGAAGACAACTGTACACGGAACCAGAAATCAACCCAAATACATATAGGTTCTTTTCACTCATACCGGCTCTTCCGTACGAGAACCCAAATTTGGCTATGCCGCGTTAAAGCTCTGAGTGGGTACACTGAGAGAATTGTCCATATTGCCTATATGTGTCAGACTACATAGATTTTTGCAATTAGATTATAACAATACTCAATATGTGCCGTACACATACACCCGGATGAACCTTTAGCTTATCAAAGATATGTGTCGCTCTTATTACATTTATGTTCTCGATTTTTCCTTTTAATTTTCATTGAATCATAGTATTTATTTGTTTAATTAGTGGTATGTATTATTGATTCCATTCACACCCACGCATGAGAAACTCTTTTCAATATTTATTTTAAACAATAAATTGCGAAAGTTTTGGTACAGTTATGGTACCCGCAATATTTATTTCTAAAACACAAATTTCGTAGATAAAGTTTGAACAAAAGCAGCTTAAACGTGGAGTCGCCTGGAGTTGTCGATTGGGGCAACTTGTGGTTCCATATCGATGTTTGCATAGCACGTCGGCGGAAGCTCCGCTGAGACCACTGTCCAGGTGATGTGTTGTAAATTATCGGGTCTGACACAATCTTCTTGTTGTGGTGCAGCTCTCGGTGCTGCTCTTGAAAACTATCCTGTTCCTCCCGCATATCGAAGATGGCCGCGACATGTTCCGGCTGGCATCAACATGTAGATCCTTGTAGCCGCACCACCGAAATGTTAGGGATTCGCGTAGACTGTTCCGTGATCCTAAAACAGTACGACATATTGTAAATTTTGGCAAATAAAATGAGTCAAACCTTACCCGCAAATCTCCAAAGAATTCTTTTCGTAGCACGATCCTTGAAAAAATGGCGCAATAACAACAACGTTCATGCTAGTCGTAGGTTCATTTCCCACTGATTGGAGTTATGTGTGAAAATCTATAGATGTTGGTTATGTGGTATCGACACATAAATAATAAAATTTGAATGATTGAATGCTTATATGTGTGACTTATACATGTTGGAATGAATCTTTTCAGACAAGCATGTGTATTAACTTATAGAAAAAATCATTGGAATTTTTGTAGTGTAGTTTCCGTTTGATCCCGGCAGAAAATTGCAACCCATCGTAAAGTTCTTTCTACCTAGCGTTCACTTTCGAAATACCCTAGTGGGTTGAAATAAACCCACTTTTGGGTAAACGGCATAAAACCCAAATTTGGCTTCTCGCACGGACATTATCGGCTAGGTAGTATACCCAAGTAACCATTATGCCGTAAAAATGGCATTAAGTCGGCTCTATAGTCGAATGTAGAACCTGGCTAACAGAGCTAATTGGTTCTATATCCTCTTATAGAGCTGCTCAAAAGCCACTTTTGGCGAATTATTCGGCTGATATACGGCCAACTTTAAAATATCATACCAAGTCTCTGGAGCGAAAGTTGTCAAAAGTGAGACAAAGAAAAAAGAAAAAAAAAATTGTTTATCTTCTGTTCTTTTCTAACTTCCTTCGCTTCCATTGAAGTTACTTTTTGCTACTTCATCCAGATTCTAGCTGTTTTCCTCCAAGTTCCTGATCAAGTCCAAGTCCGTTGCCTTTCTCATCTGCTCCACCAATGCACCATGGGAATGGTGTGATCAAACTAGTATTTGAACCATGAAAAACAAAATAGTTTGGGCATTTCGAGGGTTGAAAATGATATGGGATGAGGATGATTCAGTGGTAAGGTTGGTGGTGACGAACGCAGGAATTGATGCAGGAGAAGCAATGTTTGAATGGTCGGGAAACGTTTCACAAGAAGAGGGAAACGAGCTGGAGTTTGTCTTGATTGAAAAAAAAATGGAATAATCAAGATAACCAAATTCCATTATCTATTTAACAACACCATTCCGATAAACATGCCAACAAAAATAATCCCGTCCGACATGGATGTTTAAAATGTATTGATCATGACCGACTCGAGTCTGTTTTGGTCGAAATCTATTTTGATTGATATAAACGTCATGTGCTCCAAGCCCTGTGACAGCACTGACAAACTTCTTTACAGCTTGTAGGCTTACAGGGCTTAATTTGGTTCTTACTGGTTATAGTGCCTATAAGCATTAGGAATGCTTATATAGAGCTACTTAGCACTGAAAAGCTGTTTAATGGCCGTTATAATGCTCAGAACAGTGCTTAGTGGTTACCTGGGCATTGATTATACGTCGTTTTCAAAATTTGTTACTGTATTCTTTTGTTGAACTGGTGAAAAAAATGTTTGGAGAAAACAGGAGCGAGTTGTCGGGAAAATCTGTTTTTTTTTTTGTGAAGCTTTAGCGTAAATTCTTAGTGAAATTCCTGGTCCAGGAAATTTTGGAGAATTCGAGAATTTGTAGTTTCTAATTAAACTTGTTGGTGCATCCTTGGAGTATATCACACAGCTCATTGGAGCTAGGCATCAACTGGTAGGGCGCTGTCCATAAACTAAGCAACTAAATTTTGGTAATCTCAGACCACCCCCATTCCCCCTCGTAGACGGCTTTTGATTTTGGGCTCGTTTGGAAGTTAACCATCAATGTTAACTTCTTTTCCTGATCAGCCTAGATAGCTGTGTAGTGTCGGTAGCGGTTGTCTCAATTGGCTAAGAATAACACTACGGACCGCCTGATCCAGTGGTAAGAGTCCACTAAACAGGTGACCCCTAATTCATGGTGTTATGCGGCTTTATGCTTACCGTGCCAAGGAATGAATGGTTAGGGGGGTCAAGAAATAATAATAAAAACCTAACCACAAACGGAGCCTGTGGTGAATTAGGGCGTCCTCCACAGTATTATGCCCTTACTGCACTAACCGGAGCAATAGTGCAGTGGACCTTGCGTCTCTCCGAGATAAACAGTTGCCCTTCTTGAGTCTCAAATTTGAGGCTAAATAAAAGCGGGATTATTCAAATGTTGTAAATTAGCTTACATTACTACCTATGTGGTTTCGCTTAATGCGTTTTCGCCATTGGCGTTTTTCAATTGACACCGATTTGGTTTGTCGTTGATGTTTTCTTTTTGTGCTGTGATTGTGAAGAGTGTAATCCTGTCTAGTTTGGGTAGTGGCTACGGCTAGGAAACCTCCGATCAATTTTCAGCGTAAAAAGCGTGCGTAGCCCAAGTGACTCTACTTCGAAAAGTTCATTTTCGTAGGGTACCGTCTGCATAGGTTACCTTGTGAACCCAGTTTGCTTTTTTTTATCATTATAAATGAAGTATCTTGCCTCGAGCATGCTATATCTTAGAATAACGTTAACAGTCAACATATCCTTATGGATGCCTTCAAGCAAGCTCTTGTATACAGCATCTTTTCGCTGGCATTTGGCAGTATTGCTACGATGATTACATCATCTGAAGTAGCTCAAACATTAATTTGAGATGCTTCAGTTGGATGGATTACTTAGGTAGTACAGTTCAAGGATAACTTAACATAGAATTGCACCTAACCCAACTCTGCATGAGCAGAATTTGTCATGAGCTGACTGATTGGCATGTGTCAGATGAGGAGTCTCCATTTGACCTTCTTTGCACTTTTGAGTGTTCCTTCGCAAAATTTGCGTATTCAGGCGTCCCTGCTCAACGAACTAGGGAACCTGTACTAACTGGTTGCGACCACGTTTTGTGGATAACTCGCTTCCATTGCTACTCCAAGAGAGTTTCATTGTGGTTTTGTACCTACAACGCCCTCCATTGTGGTATACCATAACTATTGCTTTGAAAGAAGCTTGTCTTCTGCGGTCTGTGCGGACCGCAAGAGGTATTCCTGAATGGAACTCTGATCTGTTCAAGTTCAAAATATCTTCGGATAAACCATTCTTTTGTATAGTTACGAATCTCTAGCTTCCGCTTGAGAATTATAGCTAGGGGCGAGACAGATCTAACGAGAGCAAATCTGTGCTCGAGGTGTTGCTCAGAATTCCTCACAGTTCCTCAGAATTTCTCCCATTTATGCCAAAGTGTTATCTGGCACCAATGTCAAACTGCCAAAGTGTTGCGTGTGCTGAATGAAAATTGCAGTTTAAGGGATGTCTTTCAACAAATTTCGTCGATCATCGATAAAAGGAGTAACTCAGAATTTCTCAGAGTTGCTCTCGTTTGCACAGTGCCTTGCCCCTAGAATTATAGCTATATAATCGACTTAGTGGGACCTAAAAAGCTCTGCTTACTTCAAATCTCCAGGTGCAAATGGGGGTTTGTCCTATTTTCTCCAAAGGGATTTGAGTATTTCAAACATGTTTTGAACTCTTGTAGATTGCTGTTGGGTATTTTCATGGCGTGAAATTACTCCATAGTTATATCCCGAAAGGGTGCGTGCGTTGTATTATGTTTCCAGTTCAAAACCGAATTAGCGACATTTTCTCTTTGACTTCCGCTGCTTTTGCCTTGCGTTAAACACAATGTCGGAAGTGGGGCGCTGTATTGTATACCTGGTGCTCTATACAGCGCCCCACTTCCGACATTGTGTTTAACGCAAGGCAAAAGCAGCGGAAGTCAAAGAAAAAATGTCGCTAATTCGGTTTTGAACTGGAAACATAATAAAGAAGGAATGAGTTCCAGATTCATCTGGTTACCTCGTTCTTTCTGAAATGCTTGAAACGCATTGTCGATTATCACATCTGCGATGTTTGTCTGGCTGACATGCCTTTTCATGTGAATTCACATGCCTCCCAATTTGGGATGTCCACAGTGACTCTTTTACACAAAGTTGTATACGTTTTCAAGAAAGTACTCGCTCAAACGTAGTTTTTATTGGGTGATTTCTTGAATATTGAGGGTGCTTTTGATGGCGTGCCTTTCAATGTCATATTGAAAGTTGCATGACGTCACAAGCTACCTCCAATGAGCTATAGGCTCTTTTTACGCTTATGCGTTTTACAATGTCCTTTTCAGGGCACTGATTAAACCTGTTGTGGTATGGGCTATGAGCTCTCGTTGCGCTTATGCGTTCATTCCCTCTTCTAGGGCACCCCTTCCTACTTCATCACCTTTCCTTTTCCTAATCCCATTCCATCCCTTGTCCCATTCCCTCAGGTAAATGATGAAATAGGCTTATATGTATGGCGATGGCACAAATGTCCCAAATGGAGGATAACGTGCCTCTGGAGCCGGCCTTCTGATACCTGATCCTTGGAGTATATCACACAGCTCATTGGAGCTAGGCATCAACTGGTAGGGCGCTGTCCATAAACTACGCAACTAAATTTTGGTAATCTCAGACCACCCCCCTTCCCCCTCGTAGACTTTCGCCCATACAAAACTTTCGAAATTTGTATGGACCATAGACTTTGGCCATTGGGATTTCGTTCACATCGGACGGAAAGTAAACACCCAGAAGGGGGAGAGTTGGGTAAAAAGCACCAAGTAGCAAAAAAGCAGGTATTTGATTAAGTTTTTTTGGTGAAGGGAAATCGTCGAAAATTACGCCTCCGAAGAAGGCTACTTCTAGCAAACAAACTAAATTGAAACTTCTGTACCGTCGGCGGTCCAACATTTTGGGTTCCGCAAATTTAATAAAGAAGTTTAACGACGGGTTCGAACCCACTGAAGAAGGTCAATTGCCCATACGCATTCAACGTCTTGATGCGTTATGGCGTGAATTTGAAGAAATGCAGGAGGAAATTGAGGTTTTGGAAGACGCTGAGGAAGATTTCTTGGAAGAGAGGGAAAAGTTCCAAACCTTGTATTTCGAATTAAAGGCGTCATTACAAAGCAAAATCCCTGTTCCACCATCCACCCCCGCTCCTGTTCAACCACTCTCTTCGGCAGTTCCCATTTCGTCGAGCGTTCGTCTGCCGGAGATTAAGTTGAGACCGTTCGCAATGCTGTTTTATTTTGTATGGCGAGTTTTAAAATTTTTAAAACTCGTCATACAAAATAAAACAGCATTGCGAACGGCCTGAGGAGTTCTCTGGGATTCTCGATGATTGGGTAGCTTTTCGCGATCTGTTCGTCTCGCTTATTCATTCGAGCGTGCAGCTAACTGCGGTGCAGAAAATGCACTATTTGCGTGCGACGCTTTCTGGCGAAGCGGCTCGCATCATTTCTTCGCTCGAGATTTCCGCCAATAACTATCTCGTAGCGTGGAATTTGTTGAAGGAGCGGTTCGAAAACCCAAATTTGTTGGTGAAGCGGCACATGTCTGCCTTGCTCACGATTCCTTCACTGAAAAAAGAGTCTGCACAAGGACTCGCAGATCTCGTCGATGAGTTCAATCGGCACGTGCAGCTGCTGGATAAACTCGAAGGTGCTGAGAACCACTGGAATGCCTTTCTAGTCGAACGATTGAGCCAATGTTTTGACTCCGTCACGCTCCGTGAGTGGGAAACATCCGTTTCCAATAGTGACGAGTACCCCAAGTACCAAGAACTTCTCGAGTTTATCCACAGAAGATCGCGAATCATACAAACCCTTAAGCTCTCCCAAACGGCAACCACCCAATCCGAGATCAAACATCCCAAATCCCGATCCGTCGTGTCGCACGTTGTATCCGACAATGTTCCCAAGTGCGCCAGCTGCAAACAGGCACATTTCCTGTTCCAGTGCGAACAATTTCGAACGCTCTCTCCTCAACAAGTCTCGAAGAAGCACGGGCTGTGCATCAACTGCCTGAAGGGAACACACCAAGCGAAGAACTGCTCCAGCGGATCCTGTAAGAGCTGCGGCAAGAAACACCACTCGTTGCTGCACTTGCCACCCCTCTCTTCCGCTCCCGGTCCACAACCAGGGATTTCGTCGAACAAGTCCGCTGAAGCAAACACTTCGCAGTCATGCCAAATGTCGCACTTCGTTCCAAATCATGTCGAAAGCTCTCCGCCAGAAGAGCTCGCCGTTGCCTCACCACCTGTCTCGTCGGTTCGTTCGCAATCGTCGCGCGGTAAGCCTTTCCCATGTTCGTCGGTCGATCTCGTTACCAATTCCCCATCCACCGCCTGCCAAAGCGCGGAAGTGATTACCCAACCTCGGCAGTCAACAGTCATTCTGTCAACAACAGTGATAAAAGTGAAAGATGCCGACAATCAGTACGTTCTCGCCAGAGCCCTCCTGGATAGTGGATCACAGCCGAGCTTCATCTCCGAAGCACTTTGCCAGAAACTTCGTTTGAAGCGGACAAAGCTCAACTCGCCAGTCAGTGGGATCGGACAATCCGTCGTTAACGTCCGCTACGCTGTGACACTATCTCTAACCTCTCGTTTCGAAACCTTCACTGCTCAGTTGGACTGGCTCGTGCTACTAAAGCTTACCGTCTCGCTGTCTAGCCACCACATCGACGACGCTCGCTGGAGAATTCCAAGGAATCTCCCTCTCGCTGATCCACAGTTAAACATCAGCCAAGGCGTGGACATCATCATCGGAGCTGCTCTGTTCTTCGATCTTCTCGAGCACGATCGCATCTCGCTCGCCTCTGGCTATCCAACGCTTCAGAAAACAGTGCTTGGATACATCGTCTGTGGAAAGCTAGAGCAGCCAACGCCCGAAGCAACAGAAGCCCAGACCTGCCACATCTGCGTCGAAGACAGGCTCGATACCCAGCTCCAGCGTTTCTGGGAAATTGAAAACTTTGATGACGGCAAAGCACTCACTCCAGATGAACAGCTCTGTGAAGACCACTTCCAGAGCACCGTCGCTCGTGACAACACGGACCGCTACGTCGTTCGTCTTCCGTTCAAGGAAGAAAAGGTGTCGATGTTTGGAGATTCGCACACCGCTGCGCTGCGAAGATTCCAACAAATAGAGAAACGATTCGCCGTCGATGAAGATCTCCGTCGCAGCTACACAGAGTTCATGGAGGAGTATGAGAGGTTGGGTCATATGGAGTTGGTTCCCGTCGCGTCGCGTAGCCCGCAGTTTTTCCTCCCGCACCATGCCATCCAGCGACCAGAGAGGACGACCACTAAAACGCGTGTGGTATTCGACGGTTCCTGTCGTGGAGCGGCCTCGATATCGCTGAACGAAGCACTGTACGTCGGACCAACGGTTTAGCCGGCGCTCTACTCCACTGTCGTTAACTTTCGTCTGTCACGTTTCGCCATAACTGCCGACGCAGAGAAAATGTTCCGGCAGATTTGGGTCCACCCAGATGACCGCAAATTCCAGCAAATTCTTTGGCGTGGCAGTCCATCGGAACCGATCCGCACGTACCAACTAAAAACCGTCACCTACGGTCTTGCAAGCTCACCATTCCATGCTGCTCGTGTTTTGAACCAGCTAGCCGACGACGAAGGACAACGATTCCCGCTGGCCGTGCCAGTGGTATTGAAAGGCACCTACCCAAGTAACACAGAAAACATCTTTTGAAGTGGATTCAGAAAAGATGTATTATAAATGTATTATAAGCGAGATTCAAAACATCTTTGGTTGAAAATATGTTTTTACTAAGTATAGCGACAACAAGCTGATAAATGAAGTCATCAACAATTTTCGAAGTTAATTTTACGTTTAAAATACACGGTGTAAACATGTTGGAAGTATTATCGTTTACCTTTTTAAGGACGTATACTGTGAAACATCATTCAAACAAAATTTATCCTCGACTGTTAAAATATGTTATATTAACGTCGCAAGTACGTTGATGATACAAATATTTCCATGCGTCCTCAAATGAGATATTTCCTAATTCATCACCATCACTTCGTCATCACAAGGGAATTTGATCCTTGTGGCAATTTATATTCATGATCAGGTCCAACATTGGCTGATAACAATTTGCAGAAAAACACATTCTGCTGCTGCGATTATAAAATTAAGCAAACGTTGTAACGCCCGTAGAAGAGCTTGATAGCCTGGAAAGTTGATTATTTTGACATCAACATTGTGGTGTGTATCCGATGACCGAAAATTTAGCAACGAAAACAACTCAATGCCAGGTGTTTGATTAAACTCAGGTACTTACCTGGAGTATACTTTCCTCGTATATTTTCCTGGATAATTATTTACACTCACAAACTCAAACTAAAAGGTAAAAATGATCTAAAAACTGAATCTTCAGTATTGACAGCAGATCGGTTTGTTTTGATTTTGCTATAGCTGCCTTGCACTTACAATTTTGATCTATTATTGTTGGTACAAAGTATACAGCACCACGAAAATACAACTCTCAGCTGCGCATTATAACTTCTTTTGCTGGTTGTTCAAAATACTTCAAAATGATGTTATTTCAAGGTATTTAATGACAAACGAAATAATATGTTACTAAGATGTTCAAAAGGTGTAGTTAAAACGTATTGCAGTCATATCAAGCATAATTTTTCAAATCGACGTATCTAACTTTTTCACTGATCTGAGTAAATTCATGGTCAATGTTGACGACCATTTCACTAAAATAGTTTTTTTATAAAAAGACTTTTCATAAGTTTTTTCGTGCTTAACATCACCAGGGATATTGCACGCACTAGGTAAGGAACAAAACCTACTCATTCCATATCATTTTCACAATGAATTTTGACAAAAATACACATACACCGGGTTGGTTCGAGATACGTCATGCCAGATACGTCGCTTTTGTATGGTGCCAGTTTGGTGTATCTGTTACTTTTGATTTTGGCTAGATACGTCGTTTGGTTTTCTCGTATATCAAAACGGTGTATCTATCAGTAAAGTTGTAAACATCAAAATAGTTAGATACGTCGTTTTGAACAATATACTTAGTTGAACAAATTAAGCAATAAATCATCAAACAGTGATATGGGTTCTTCAATTTGCTTTATGAATCATGCATGCAGCAGTTAACCCGGATTTGTTTACATTCTCGAGTTACGTCGGATTGAAAAGTTATGCTTCATATGTTCCTTCATTAGGCTATTAATAATCAATTTAGGTCTAAGATTACAGTGGCTGCTAAAAAAAACATACATTTTCATCATATTAAAGAAAAAATATGTCGAAAATTCCTTGTTATATTGTGGGAGATAAAATTTGGAAATTATTTTTATTTTCTATATTAAAAAATATCACATAGTCAATGTGAAATTTCTATACAAAATGATATTTCTGGAAATATTTTCATCTTCAACATATTTTGACGGCACTACTGTATTAGAATGTCGCCATGTTGCCTTTACGCAAACTTGGTTGAAAAGTATTCAAAATGTTACAAAATAAGTCGAATATTAACCACTTCATTAAAAGCGCATGAATTTATGGCTACTGAAGACTATTACTTCACCATAAATCTGGTCTCGCACATAAGACTTGATTACGGTACTGGGCTATGACAACATGATATTTTATTTGATAGCTTCAGCATTTCGTAAAGGAGGAGCTGAAAGTAAAATTGTATATTTTTGGGCTGTAGCTGTCAGATATTTTGAATAGTTTGCAATTGGTAATAATTTACCTCATGCTAACATGATCACAAAGTGAAGGTATTGGCGATGTTATAAGATACTTCTGAAATACATAAAACATGTTCTAACGATGTATTGAAAAACATCGTGTAAAACATCAAAGATGTTGTATAATCCGCCATTTTTTGCGCTTTTTCGGTGATATAAGTGTATAAATTTCAGTTTTTTGTATTCGTGACCTTACATGGGGATTTGTATGAAGCGTGTATTTTATACATTTATATAACCAAATGTGTTGCTTGGGTACGTAGACGACGTGATTACTGGAGACGACGACCATGATACAATGGCTGAGACTTGCAAGCAGTTGAGCGAAATGATGAAGTCCGGTGGCTTCGTGCTTCGAAAGTGGGCTTCGAACTACAAAACAGTTCTGTGTCACATTCCAGAAAAACTGTGGGAGACATCGGCAGAGCTAGAGCTCGATCGTTCGCAAGCCGTCAAAACCTTGGGGTTGTTGTGGTTCCCCCAGCGGGACACATTCAAGTTCAAAGTCCCTGCGTTACCAGATTTGCCTGCCGTAACGAGGCGGATTGTCGTCTCCGAGATGTCCCAACTGTTCGACCCACTCGGACTTCTTGGACCCGTGGTCGTGAACGCAAAGATGTTCATCCAAACTCTCTGTGCAGCAGACCTGTCGTGGGATTCTGAGCTTGGAGAAGATTCAGCAGCATGGTGGAGAAAGTACCGTGCTGACATCGAACGGCTTCACCAACTGGAAGTTCCGAGAAGAGTTCTCTGGAACACTCGAAGCCAATACTCTATCCATTGCTTCTGCGACGCCTCGCAGAAGGGTTACGGATGCTGCGTCTACATCGTCTCATCGGACGAGCTTGGGCAGCTCCACTCGCATCTCCTAACATCGAAGTCTCGTGTTGCACCACTTCGTGGACAGTCGATTCCACGGCTGGAGCTCTGCGCAGCACTCCTCGGGAGTCAGTTGGTGCACAACCTACTGACAAACACCAACTTGTCTGCACCAGTCACGTTTTGGACCGACTCAGCCGTCGCACTTCACTGGATCAAATCCAGATCGAATACCTGGAAAGTTTTTGTATCCAATCGGGTCGCAGAGATCCAACGCCTGGCGAAAGATGCACCATGGATGCATGTACCGACCGATCTAAACCCTGCCGACCATATCTCCCGAGGAATGCTTCCAAGCCCGATCCTAGACGACAAGCTGTGGTGGCATGGTCCAGCGTTTCTCACCTCCCCCGTCGATCAGTGGCCGGAGTGTGCGGTTTCGATGCCGACCAAGTCGGAAATTGAAGCAGAAGTGCGTCCATTGGTAGCCCTCCCGCTGGTAGACGAAAACGTTAACATTTTCAGCGAGTTTTCCGAGTTAGCCAAGCTAACGCGATTCGTTGCGTATTGCTACCGTTTCCGAAACAACTGCAAAGCTCCAAAAAACCAACGCATTCTGTCCTCGCTGTCGCCGGAAGAAGTAGACTTTGCACTGAAGTCGATGGTACGCCTTTCCCAGAGCCAGGAAATCCCAACGGAAGTTCGCCTGTACCACCGTAAAGAGACGGACAAGGTCTTTTGCATCGCATCGATATCGCCACTCAAGAACTTGAATCTTTTCATGGACGAGTTCGAACTTCTTCGGATTGACGGACGGTTGAAGTATCTGAACGCTTCGTTCGATACCCGTCATCCGATCCTGTTGCCAGCCAACCATCAACTGAGCTGGATGATCGCCAGGTCCGTTCATCTGCAGACGCTTCACGGTGGCCCTTCGCTACTGCTCGCCACAATGCGTCAACGTTTCTGGCCACTTCGGGGGAGGGATTTGGCTCGTAAGGTCGTTCGCCACTGCGACACGTGCTTCCGCTGCAACCCTACACCAGCAAATCAGATCATGGCACCTCTACCATCAGTTCGCCTCAGACTTGCCCGCACGCGGTGGCGCAGGAGCACGCGGTGGCGTTGCTGGCTGCTACAGCGGCGGAACCAGCAAAGGAGAATGTGTCGAAGTTTACACAAACAGAGGCCTTCTCCTTCGCAGGTAGTCCGAGGAGTGTGGAAGCGAATGCTCGTGACAAACGTGACAAGCATTCGCAGAAGCGGGCGAGGCAGCCGTCAGGTGAGGAGCTGTCTGGCGGCGCCCGCAAGGCCAGGCGTATAATAACCCCGAAAGCCGGTGGTAACGCTGGAAAGTCGGACCCCAGCCAGGGTTCCCGGAAAGCTGGGAAGGGTGGGCCTGAAAAGGCTGGCCCGTCCCGGAATAATGGGAACAAGGGGTTGCGACCAATGGTGGGCCCTCAGCAGCCACAGAGCAGGGCGATCCAAGGAGAAGACCCTCCTTGGACAAAGGTAGAGCGGAGGAAGAAGAAGAAGGTGAATCCGCAGGTAGAAGTACAGGACGCCAAACCAAGGCGTAGGAAGGCAGGTGCCAGGCGTGAGAAAGGCGACGCTATCGTCATCAAGACGGAACAGTCCAAGTACTCGGACGTCTTGAAGACGATGCGAAGCGACGCCAAGCTTGAGGGTCTTGGAGCCGACGTACGCAGTATTAGACGTACTCGTACGGGCGAGATGATCCTGGAGCTGAAGCGCCAGAAGGAGCACAAGGGCGCCGCCTACAAAAGGCTGGCAGAAGAGGTCCTTGGCGAAGGTGTGCAGGTGAGGGCTCTGACACATGAGGCGACTCTGAAGGTCAAAGACATTGACGAGATCACCGAAGTGGAAGAGCTCGTCACGGCACTGCGGCAACAGTGCGATGTGCAGGTGGCCGCCGCAGCCGTTAAGCTACGGAGAGGGCCAGCAGGGACACAGATAGCTTTGGTTCAGCTACCTGTGGCGGATGTTAAAAAGTCCGTTAAAGTAGGGAGTATTAAGGTGGGCTGGTGTGTATGTCACCTGACATTCCACGAGCCACCTGAGGTTTGCTTCAGGTGTCTGGAACCAGGACACAAGTCGTGGGACTGCAAAGGCCCCGACAGGCGCAAACTGCAGGAGTTGGTGTCTACTACCTATGAGGGCTTCGTGGTCGCCAAAGTAAACGGGGTCTTCTTCTGTAGCTGTTATGCGCCTCCGCGGTGGCCGATCGAGCGGTTCACGCAAATGCTGGACCGCTTAACGACCGTGCTAACAGGGCGAAGGCCGGTGGTAATAGCGGGTGACTTTAATGCCTGGGCTGTGGAATGGGGAAGCCGTTTCACGAACCAGCGGGGTCAGATCCTGCTAGAAACACTGGCCATCTTAGATGTCGACTTGGCTAACGTCGGTACCAAGAGTACCTATAGTCGAAATGGAGCGGAGTCAATTATTGACGTGACCTTTTGTAGTCCTGGCCTAACAAGTAGTCCGAACTGGAGAGTAGATGATGGCTACACTCACAGCGACCACCTGGCGGTTCGCTACAGTATCGACTACAACAACAGCAGACAGCGGATAGAAGAAGAGGCGGCTAGGCCAAGGCCAAGCCCTCGTAGGTGGAAGACATCATACTTCGACGAAGAGGTATTTAGGGAAGCGCTCCGCCGTGAGCGAAACTTACTCGGTTTAGACGGTGACGAGCTGGTAGCGGTGCTCTCACGTGCGTGTGATGCGACCATGCCTAGGCGAGTCCACCCTAGAAATGGGAGGCCACCGGCTTACTGGTGGACCGACGCGATTGCGGACCTGCGCCGCGCCTGCCTACGGGCTAGGCGGCGGATGCAGCGAGCACGATCAGAGGAAGAGCGAAACGAACGGCGGGTGGTGTTCGCCGCTGCAAAAGCCGCGCTCAAGACCGAGATAAGAGCAAGACCGACGCCACGACAGCACCGCTACCGGGACTTCCTCTCCGCGGCCACTTAATCGTTGTAAGGGTCGATCTCGACCGCAGGGCACCGGTATGACCTACGAAGCCGACTCCGAACCCCTGGACCACCTCTTGTACTGCATCTGGACTAGCCATTCTCCGAGTCCACGCGCCACCTCCTCTGTAGCTCCCAGACGATGTGGGTAATAGCCGTTGAAACGGCGTTCCAGCCAAACTCATCCCTACACATCCTCTGGACCAAGTTGTCCGGAGTTGTGTCCTCCCCGCATGTGGCAAGCATGCGGTCACGCATTGTGCGAAAACGCGTGCACACGAACAACACGTGTTCCGCCGTTTCCTCTAAACCATTGCACACTGGGCATTCGGGAGAATCCGCATGCCCGAAACGGTGTAGATACTGTCGGAAGCAACCATGACCTGTAAGGACCTGTGTCAGGTGGAATGAAACTTCCCCATGGCGCCTATTAATCCAACTATCTACCCTCGGTATCAACCTATGGGTCCACCTTCCTTTGGTGGAACTGTCCCACGCGCGCTGCCATTTGACCATAGAGGCCATCCTGACAGTCTTGCGTATGCCTCTTGTGCCGCGCATTTCGAAGCACTCCATGTCCTCACTGATAAGAATGCTGATAGGCACCATACCAGTAATGACACAGAGAGCGTCGTGTGACACGGTACGGTACGCGCTTGCAACCCTCAGACACATAAGCCTGTAAGTACTTTCCAGCTTCCGTCGGTAGCATTCAGTACTTAGCGCGGTACCCCACGCCGGGCCGCCATACCTAAGTATGGACGTAGCAACACTAGCCAGAAGCTTGCGCTTACTGGCGTACACCGCTGAGCTATTGGACATCATCCGGGACAGTGCCGCAATAGCTGTGGAGGCTCTTTTACAGGCATAATCGACGTGGCTACCGAAGGTAAGCTTATCGTCGATCATCACGCCCAAGTGCTTGACAGAGCGCTTTGACAGGATAGTACAGTCTCCTACACTGATCTCCGTCTGCTGCGCCGACTGCATGTTGTTAACAACCGTCACCTCTGTCTTGTGGTGAGCCAGCTCCAGTTTTCTGGACCGCATCCACGCCTCCACAACCTTGATCGAGTGGTCGGTAGTCAACTTCACCTCCTCGATCGTTTCACCGTAGACTTCGAGCGTAATATCGTCGGCAAATCCGACAATCACCACTCCCACTGGATACTCTAACCTCAACACCTCGTCGTACATGACATTCCATAACACCGGACCCAGGATGGAACCTTGCGGGACTCCTGAGGTTATGTGAAAGCATTTCCGACCCACCTCCGTGTCGTAGACTAGTACACGATTCTGAAAGTAACTTCCGAGAATCTTGTACAGGTACTCCGGTATCCCCAGACGCAAGAGCGCATCGGCAATAGCAGACCAGCTGGCGCTATTAAACGCATTCCTTACATCCAGAGTCACTACCGCGCAAAAGCGAATTCCCCTCCTCTTAGGCTCGAGTGCTTTCTCGGCGGTTTTTGTAACCGACAAGATAGCGTCTACGGTGGACCTCCCCTTCCGGAAGCCATACTGGTTGCTCGAAAGACCATTTACGCCCTCAGTGAACCTCAACATTCTATTGAGGATGATCTTTTCGAGCACCTTCCCCGCCGTGTCAATCAAGCATATTGGTCTATATGCCGACGGGTCTCCGGGTGGTTTCCCCGCCTTTGGCAATAGTACCAGGCTCTGCCTCTTCCAAGCTTCTGGGAAAACTCCCTCGTCCAGGCATTTCTGCATAGCAGACCTGAACATCTCGGGAGCCTCTGCAATAGCTACTTTTAAGGCCAGGTTCGGAACTCCGTCCGGACCTGGGGCCTTACCTACGCTAAGGGACTTAGCTATCCCCGCAAGTTCCACATCGGTGACCCTCTCCTCATCGCCAGCCCCAGTCCCCGGCTGTCCTACGAAAGGAGGCCAAGGACTAGGATCATGACGCGGAAAAAGTCCTCCAATGATCCTCTCCAACATCTCTGGAGATTGCTCTGTAGGAGCCATCACACCTCTCATCTTGGCCATAACGATCCTGTAGGCGTCACCCCACGGGTTCGTATTGGCACTCTGACAGAGACCCTCAAAGCAGGCCTTTTTGCTTGCTCTTATCTCGGTCTTAAGCGCGGCTTTTGCAGCGGCGAACACCACCCGCCGTTCGTTTCGCTCTTCCTCTGATCGTGCTCGCTGCATCCGCCGCCTAGCCCGTAGGCAGGCGCGGCGCAGGTCCGCAATCGCGTCGGTCCACCAGTAAGCCGGTGGCCTCCCATTTCTAGGGTGGACTCGCCTAGGCATGGTCGCATCACACGCACGTGAGAGCACCGCTACCAGCTCGTCGCCGTCTAAACCGATTAAGTTTCGCTCACGGCGGAGCGCCTCCCTAAATACCCCTTCGTCGAAGTATGATGTCTTCCACCTGCGAGGGCTTGGCCTTGGCCTAGCCGCCTCTTCTTCTATCCGCTGTCTGCTGTTATTGTAGTCGATACTGTAGCGAACCGCCAGGTGGTCGCTGTGAGTGTAGCCATCATCTACTCTCCAGTTCGAACTACTTGTTAGGCCAGGACTACAAAAGGTCACGTCAATAATTGACTCCGCTCCGTTTCGACTAAAGGTACTCTTGGTACCGACATTAGCCAAGTCGACATCTAAGATGGCCAGTGTTTCTAGCAGGATCTGACCCCGCTGGTTCGTGAAACGGCTTCCCCATTCCACGGCCCAGGCATTAAAGTCGCCCGCTATTACCACCGGCCTTCGCCCTGTTAGCACGGTCGTTAAGCGGTCCAGCATTTGCGTGAACTGCTCGATCGGCCACCGCGGAGGCGCATAACAGCTACAGAAGAAGACCCCGTTTACTTTGGCGACCACGAAGCCCTCATAGGTAGTAGACACCAACTCCTGAACGGGGTATTTACCCGTCGTCCATATCGCCGCCATTTTTCTGGTCCCATCCGCGACCCAGTTGCCGTTGCCGGCGGGTGATCGGTATGGGTCCGATATGATGGCGATATCCGTCTCCCACTCAGAAACTGCCTGACAAAGCAGTTGCTGAGCCGCATCACAGTGGTTCAGGTTCAGCTGCGTTACCTGCACTGTGATTTGTTGTTCACTGCGGCTTTCTTGAAGGCCGGGCACCTTGGACCGCCCATCGGATGTCTGTTGTTCGAGGATTTCCCGGTACAGATCATGCAGATGGGCGGACTCGTGCAGCTTTGGGCCTTATGACCTTCAGCGCCGCATCGCCTGCACAGTTTGCGCCTGTCGGGGCCTTTGCAGTCCCACGACTTGTGTCCTGGTTCCAGACACCTGAAGCAAACCTCTGGTGGCTCGTGGAATGTCAGGTGACATACACACCAACCCACCTTTATGCTCCCTACTTTAACGGACTTTTTGACGTCCGCCACAGGTAGCTGAACCAAGGCTATCTGTGTCCCTGCTGGCCCTTTCCGTAGCTTAACGGCTGCGGCGGCCACCTGCACATCGCACTGTTGCCGCAGTGCCGTGACGAGCTCTTCCACTTCGGTGATCTCATCGATGTCTTTGACCTTCAGAGTCGCCTCATGTGTCAGAGCCCTCACCTGCACACCCTCACCAAGGACCTCTTCTGCCAGCCTCTTATAGGCGGCGCCCTTGTGCTCCTTCTGGCGCTTCAGCTCCAGGATCATCTCGCCCGTACGAGTACGTCTAATACTGCGTACGTCGGCTCCAAGACCCTCAAGCTTGGCGTCGCTTCGCATCATCTTCAAGACGTCCGAGTACTTGGACTGTTCCGTCTTGATGACGATAGCGTCGCCTTTCTCGCGCTTGGCACCTGCCCTCCTACGCCTTGGCTTGGCGTCCTGCGCTACTACCTGCGGATTCGCCTTCTTCTTCCTCTTCCGCTCTACCTTCGTCCAAGGGGGGTCCACCCCTTGGATCGCCCTACTCTGTGGCTGTTGAGGGCCCACTAGCGGTCGCAACCCCTTGTTCCCATCGTTCCGGGACGGGCCAGCCTTTTCAGGCCCACCCTTCCCAGCTTTCCGGGAACCCTGGCTGGGGTCCGACCTTCCGGCATTATTACCGACTTTCGGGGTAATGATTCGCCTGGCCTTGCGGGCACCGCCAGACAGCTCCTCGCCTGACGGTTGCCTCGCCCGCTTCTGCGATTGCTTGCCCCGTTTGTCGCGAGCAGTCGCTTCCGCCTTATTCGGACTTCCTGCGAAGGAGAAGGCCTCCGTTTGGGTAAACTTCGGCACTTTCTCATTTGCAGGCTCCGCTGCTGCAGCAGTCAGCAACGCGAGTGCCGCGTGCTCCTGCTTGGCATTGTCGATCGACGCCCTAAGTCGAAGCAAGGCCGTTTTCAGGTCCTTGCTTATATTCGACTTAGTGGACGCAAAGTCGATGATTTTGCCAAGCTGCTGCTCAGCCACCTCTATTGCGGACCGTCCTTTGGATCCTCGGTTGACGGCCCTCAACAACCACGCTCCGTCCATAACCTCCACCGGCTGGCTTGCCGGGAAGTGGACTGGAGCACCCACGCTTGAGCTGCGTACGCAACTCCCAGCGCCTATCTCCTCACTTCTCCTTGTCGGAGATCTCATCAACCCGCTTCTTGCGAAGGGGTTGATCCCACCACTACTACCTGCTACACTTGATTTCTGTATTGGTTTGTTACTCATATTTTATTCCCACGAGTCGCACGAGAAAGAATGTCCACCACGCCAGAGCTCTGCATTAACGCGGTAAGGGACAGCTTACTGTGGGGGGTGCCCAGGTGCCCCACAGGCTCCGTTAAAGATCGAGCATCTATTTCACCCCCTCGATCACTCATTCCTCGGCACGGGTCGCTTGACACCTTGAATTGGGGTTAGTAGTCCTATTCTTAGCCGGCAACTACGCGGCTGACTCGCAAGCGGGGGGGTGCGTCAGGCCCCAGGACATCCGTCCCTGCTGCCCCAGTGGCGTCGGTCTACTGGGTTGGATCTGAGCCCGTGGTTGGAAAGGGGTCCCCGGGTCGGGGTAGGTGAGATCCTGCTGTCTGCAACCTACGGGTGCATCTGATAGGGCCTGAAGGGTAGTGATACCCTTCCTTTGCGGGCAGGTCAGATCGGGTTGCACGTGGGCATCAGTTCTTGATGTCCGCTCAGCAGTAGGGCGCGGGCGGGGTTGACCCTGCCCGCCTTCCGAGGACAAAGGGAGTGGCGAGGACCACTCGGGAAACTGGCTAAGCGCCAGCATGCTATCGTGATGGACTCTCCAGAGCGAGTCATCGATGTTCGTTGCTGCTAGGCTACGGCAGCTAACCTTGAGGGTGCGATATGCACTAGCCCCTCTCTGAAGCAATACCTTCTTGGTGGTTCCGGAGAGACGTAGGGTTTGGCGACCATAGGAATGTGTTTTAGTGGGTCGAGGAGAGAGTAGTCCTGGCTTCTACCGGCATTGTAGAAGACGGCCTCATCCCCACACTACCCTAACCTTCCTGTTAGGGTGTCTGATGAGCAGATTTATCCCCCTATGGTTTAGAAGAAAAAAAAAAAAGACTTGCCCGAGCCTTCGCGTATTCCGGGATGGATTACTGTGGGCCGTTTTTCGTTCGTCCACTGATTGGGAGAGGTACGTCGGTAAAGGTCTACGTCGCGTTATTCGTGTGTTTGGTGGTGAAGGCCGTACACCTCGAAGTCGTGCCGGATCTGTCGTCCGTCGCTTGCATCGCCGCCGTCAAGCGCTTTGTTGCCCGTCGCGGTCGCGTCCTCGAGTTGCATTGCGACAACGCGACTACGTTCGTCGGGGCCGATCGCGAGCTGCGGAATCTGCGCAAGGAGTTCCAGCAGCAATTCCAATCCCAGGAATGGGCCGACTACTGCTCCGGAAATGGGATCACGTTCCGTTTCATCCCTGCTCGTTCTCCACACTTCGGAGGCATATGGGAAGCCGGAGTAAAATCATTTAAGTACCACTTTCGTCGGATTATGGGACAGAAGGCTTTTTCCATGGACCAGCTCCTAACCGTCGTGGCACAGATCGAATCTTTCCTAAACTCCCGCCCCCTCGTTCCCATTTCCGATTCCCCCGACGACGTTTCCGTCATAACTCCTGGACATTTCCTGATTGGAGAGCCTCTCGTCTCCATCCCCGAACCCGACCTGCTTCAGCTGTCGCCTAATTGCGTCACCCGTTTGCAGGACATGCAACGCTCAGGATCTGTGGCGCTGCTGGTCACGGGACTACATTAGCCAGCTACATCAACGAAGCAAGTGGAGGCGGCCATCCGTAGACGTCCGAAAGGGGCAGCTAGTACTGCAGAAGGAAGACAACTACCCCCCGCTGCAGTGGCCACTCGGACGCATCGTCGAGACCATCACCGGTTCGGACGGGCGGGTTCGTGTTGTCGTAGTGAGAACAGCGGCAGGCGACTACAAGCGAGCCATCACAAAGGTTGCGGTGCTCCCCATCGAATCCGGAGACGAGGACACGTCGCAAACACCGTCAGCTAACGTACTGGATGGTTGAAACGGACGGTTTCAACGGCGGCCGGCATGTTAAGAACACCTGAAATACCCTGGAATAATAAAAGTGAGGTTGTAAACATAAATACATACTCTACACTAAAGCAAACACACCTGTATACATACCTAGCTTGTTCTTATGTAACCCGAACACACACACACTATTGCAATCACAACGTAGAAGAACAAAAACAACATAACACAAATCAGTTGAATAAAAGCTATCACAAATGAAGTGCGCGTTTTACCAAGCTCCCTATTCGAATCTTTAAATTACGGTCCGAAAAAGTCTAAACGTATCGGTAGTCGGTCGGTCTAAGGACAAACATTCGAAAGTGCAATCGAAAAGTGCCAGTGTCGTGCCAAGTGCCCAGTTACAGGTAGAAGGAACAAGGTAGAGAAACAGGTAGAGGAAATTTTGCCTGAACTACATGACGCCAAAGTGTTTTCAACCCCGGACATTCGAAATGGGTTTTGGCATGTGGAACTGACGGACGAAAGTAGTAAAGTGACGGCGTTTTGGACGCCATTTGGACGATATGTGTGGAAACGGTTGCCATTTGGATTGTCGTGTTCGCCGGAAATATTCCAGGCGAAGGTGCAACAAGCGTTGCACGGCTTGAAGGGAATAGAGGTGTTAGTGGACGATATTTGGTGTGTTGGACGTGGTGCAACGAACGAAGAAGCGATAGCAGACCACAACAGAAACCTGGAGGCGCTACTGCAGCGTTGTCAGAGAATGGGAATCAAGCTGAATCGGTCGAAAAGCAGGCTGAACCAAACAAAAGTTTGCTTTTTCGGCCATGTGCTGTCGAGCGAAGGACTCAAACCGGATCCGAACAAAACAGCGGCGATCGGAAATATGCCGGAATCAAAGGATGCAGTGGAGCTACAACGGTTCCTCGGCCTAGCAACGTATATGACCAAATTCATCCCGAAGCTATCGGAACTGAGCCGACCACTCAGAGAAGCACTGAGTTCGGAAGATTGGCAGTGGGGGCAAGCAGATGCCTACGGCGCGCTCAAGAAGCAAATAGCCGAAATTACAGTGCTGAAATACTACAACCCAAAAGTCGCAGCAACCATACAGTGACGCCATGGCGCAGTAGCTTTGCGTTGGGCACTGTACTACTACAGGAGGGACAACCGGTGATGTTTGCTTCGAGAACCATGACAGCGACAGAACTACGGTAAAAAAATAGAGAAAGAAACTCTTGCGATACTATTTGCTTGCAAACGGTTCGACCAGTAAATTTTTGGCCAAAAGCAAGTGACGGTGCTGTGGGGTATGAACAAAGCTGAGTAGCATTTCCCATGCGTGTATTTCCCCTAGCAAGCATCAGTGACAGCCAGCACCATGACGGGGTCGTCGTCAGTGTGATGCTGCCTCTTTGTCGAGTGGACTGTTGGCGGAGCAACTCTCTAAAATAAAAGCTCTCATTTTTGAGTAGCGCCCATGCCGCACAGGGACTGTGTTGGAAACACACATTTTTTTAAATTGCTCGTACGCTCACATTTTTGCAAAATATCAATATTTTTCGGTATTTGAAGGTGGTTTATAAACCCAGTGAGGTTACCATGTCGAAATTATTGCAAAATACATGCTCATGTGAGCGTACGAGAAATTTAAAAAAAATGTGTGTTTCCAACACAGTCATGTGCGGCATGGATGTTTACTAAAAATGTGCAGGCCGAACACATTTTTGAGCGTAGCCGTTTTTGCGTGAAGTCGCCATCACCGTGAGGTTCCGTATTATGCCAAGTGATTCTACTGCAGTTTGCTAAGATGGCTGGGAACGGATTGTTCCAGTGAGTTGCCCGGCATTCACATTGGCGATCCTGCCAGGAGTGCATCATAATCAATAACAAGTTAATCATAAAATAGGTAGAATCACTTGGTTTTGGTGTGTGAAGTGTGTGGTGGTGCTGCAAACACAGTGAAGTGGGTGTTGCAATTCTGCGGTTCCTGGAGAAAGCTAGAGCGCGGAAAGTTTTTGTTTTTCCAACCGCGTTCTGTTTTAGTCTTGGTTCTAGCACAAACACATGAACGAAGGCGCGGTGACGTGGTTGATTTTTGTTGTCGACTGGTAGCACGCTGTGGATAGGTGGTCGGTCAATGATTGCATGCATGTTTCTTCATGTTCTTGCTCGGCATAGATGGTCGCGCATTTGTTGATTCCTCGGATCGTACATGCTCGTGTTGTCGCTCGATTGAACGGTAAATGCAAACAGGTTGATATGCATGATGGTAGAGGTGTTTGACTATTGTGAATGTTGCCGTAAAATACTCGCGGCATTGGTTGGTTGGGTTGTTTTTTTTTGCTCGGGTTTTTGGTTGGGCAAATTAATGGCGTGTCGAACCGCCGAAAATTTTTCTGCATAAGGAAAATGCAGGGACGTGTAATGAAAACCGTCCAAGGAAACGGCATTTTTAGGTAACCGCCGAAAATTATTCTGCATAAATAAAATGCAGGGACGTGTAGTGAAAACCGTCCAAGATAAAGGCGTTGTTGGATAACCGCCGACAATTTTTCTGCATAAGGAAAATGCAGGGACGTGTAATGAAAACCGTCGAAGGAAACGGCATTTTTGGATAACCGCCGAAAATTATTCTGCATAAAGAAAATGCAGGGACGTGTAGTGAAAACCGTCCAAGGTAAAGGCGTTGTTGGATAACCGCCGACAATTTTTCTGCATAAGGAAAATGCAGGGACGTGTAATGAAAACCGTCCAAGGAAACGGCATTTTTGGATAACCGCCGAAAATTATTCTGCATAAAGAAAATGCAGGGACGTGTAGTGAAAACCGTCCAAGATAAAGGCGTTGTTGGATAACCGCCGACAATTTTTCTGCATAAGGAAAATGCAGGGACGTGTAATGAAAACCGTCCAAGGAAACGGCATTTTTTGGATAACCGCCGAAAATTATTCTGCATAAATAAATGCAGGGACGTGTAGTGAAAACCGTCCAAGGTAAAGGCGTTGTTGGATAACCGCCGACAATTTTTCTGCATAAGGAAAATACAGGGACGTGAAATGAAATCCGTCCAAGGAAATGGCGTTATTGAAAAACTGCCGAAAATTGTTTGCATCAGGAAAATGCAGCGATGTGTAAAGAAACCCGTCTAAGGAAATGGCGTTGCATGATAACTGCCGAAAGCTGTGCGTGAGGAAAATGCAGGGACGTGTAATGAAAACCGCCCATAAAAATTGCATATCGTAAAACAGTTTAAAATTCGAAGTACGCAATGAAAACATATCCACTGAAAATATGTTGTAGAACCTCTTTCGAACTCGTTTTGTAGAATCTATTTTCGTATAATGAAGGACATTTGTGTGTTATATATGGTCCATCTGTACCATCACATTGAAGCATTGAAAGTGGAGTTGTATGATATACGGAATCTTTAGTCTGATAAATCTCAAATTCGTTAATCTCTTGTTTTTTTTTCTTTTTTGACAAATAATTCTTACAAAATATGTTCGTTTTCGTTGAATGCGTCGAATTTTCGCAATCGTGAATAACGATTGATTTGAGTGAGAGAAAAACAGGGCCGGCTACATAACGAGACGTGCGTTTGAAGGAGAGAAGACGCATCACCCAACTGCGTGCGTTGTAGTTATTTTTATTGGAGCTCGGCAAAACCCCATAGATGATCGGTTAGCATTGTAAGTTATCAATCAAATGATATAGGTTCGATATTAACAAAAGTGCGTTTACTAAACAAAAAAGTAAATGTGGCCATTCGTCTTAATTCTTGTATCTTGAAGTGTATTGACCGTCCAGTTCCAAACTGTTCACGACCATTTGAAACAGTCGACGTTTCAAACGGTCGGTGAACGGTTGCTGACGGATTTGACAGCAAAAATGAGCGTGAAAGATTTCGCGCGCAAACATTCAATTGGTGAAACAAGGACAGCTGACCGGGCGCCAACTGATTCCTTGATCAGCTGTTGCCGGCAGCCAAGCCGCCAGCTTTTTGGCGCGGACGTCAGGGGTGTTCAGATGCAGTGTTTATCAATTAATAAATTTATGAGGATATTTTTTCCGCGATGTTTTGCATTTTCTAAAATAAGGTGTAATAAAGGCAATTTACATAAGAACCAAGATAATTACCTATGTTTGAAGTTCTTGAAGACCTGAATGTTTGGAATAATGGTGTGCTCGAAATCAATTTGCTGATTGTGGAGCGGACCTGGTGTGATGGTTAGAACACTTGACTATCACGCCGAGGACCTGGGATCGAATCCCACTCCCAACAAACTCGCAAAATGTGAGTTCTTCCTTCGGAAGGGAAGTAAAACGTGGGTCCCGAGATGAACTAGCCTAGGGCTAAAAATCTCGTTAATACAGATAAAAAAAAAAAAAAAATTTGCTGATTGATCGATTTCTATAGAATACATCGAGAACCCCCTCGATATTCGACGACTGTTCTGAACAGTTTCACAAACAGTCGGGATAATCCAACTTTGAACTGAATACACAATATCTTGTTGCATTGGTCTAGGGGCAAGGCACTGTGCAAACGAGAGCAACTCTGAGAAATTCTGAGTTACTCCTTTTATCGATGATCGACGAAATTTGTTGAAAGACATCCCTTAAACTGCAATTTTCATTCAGCACACGCAACACTTTGGCAGTTTGACATTGGTGCCAGATAACACTTTGGCATAAATGGGAGAAATTCTGAGGAACTGTGAGGAATTCTGAGCAACACCTCGAGCACAGATTTGCTCTCGTTAGATCTGTCTCGCCCCTAGGCATTGGTGCCATAAGGATGAAGAGAACGAAATTGAGGGTTTGAGCGTAAAAATAACAAGCCTGCTAGTAAGAAAACTTTTTTTTTTCGGAGAAGAGGGAGAATGTGGGGTATGAACAAAGCTGAGTACCCGGATAAAAACTAACCATAGGGTATTTGGTGAAAACCATTCCTGTACCATACAGTGTACCAGCTACATTATAATGTATTGTAATGGAATGGTTCGCTAAAAGCTTTGCACATTGGTAGCTATTATACATTTACATCCGATCTTTATGTAACAATATATTATACTATTTTTCTTACGTTTGAACCATTCACTATTCCGAAACAATCTTTTTCCGTGCATTTTTAATTTTTTATTCAGTTTATGATTTTTCCGTGCTTTGTTTTGTTGATGTCCGTGACATTTTTGTTGCAAAGGAAATGAAAGAGGAAAAAGTGAATAAGTTGAAACATCTATTTAAAGTCAATAAAATGTTTAAATAAAGTGGTAAACCAGGTGTCCTAAGGACTGCATATGCAAGAGATATGGTGGGCTAGGTATGTAGAGTGCGATGAGAGGAATACGAATGTAGGTCAACCCGGAAAGACGCAGGCCAGATTACCGTAAATCAGTGGATGAGTTCAACACTATTCTTTCTCTTCTTCTCTCATGTGAAATTGCCTTGTACAACAACCGAATTAAATGCGATTTATCTTTGACATTTTTAACATAAGGACTGGACTGGACACTGAAACGACTTCTGAAATAAGTTCGTCTTCGCTTTTTAACCTAACTTATAGTTGAATCGAACTTGACAGTTTTCTCATGAGTTGTTATGTACACATTTCATAGTTCAGTCAAATTGGAACCTCAATATTGCAATAATGGTTAAGCACGCTGTAATGATACTTATGTACCTCGTCACCCACTTCATGCAACTACATTAGTGGTCTAATAACACTTAGCGCGCTAGGCATAGTTCCATCATGCCGCTCAAAGTGCACGGTCAGAAAATTCACACAAAACTGAGCTAAAGTGGGACAACTCAAAATTGAGTAAATTTTTTTTCCAGCGCTAGCGCTGGCCCAAGTGCGAAAATCTTATCAGTTTAAGCTGTATAATATTCTTGATGATGTGAAGAATATTATACGGCTTAAACCAGTTGGATTTTTGCACCTGGGCCAGCGCTATCGCTGGAAATGCAATTTACTCATTTTTTGAGCTGTTCCAGTTTAGCTCAGTTTTGTGTGAATCTTACTCATTTTAGAGTAACATTTTCTTAGCGTGTGTAGCCACAAATAATGATTAGTTTGCAAAACCCGGTTATCTGGCTGGTGGGACATGGGAGCTTAAGCTTCAACTGTTAATGCAATCAGAGGCTACTCAGACTTAGACGAGTTTAGGTTGGTTTGGCTAGTACTGCCATTATCGACGATCTAGAGCGACTGAAGCAACCGGATGTCGCCACCGCATACGCGCAGAATCTCGAGGCAGCGTTGCCGGACGAGGGTGTGCTCGATGTGGCCCCTCTAGAGGACTGCTGGAGTACAGTGAAAGCAGCCATCAACAACGCAGCCGAGAGCACTATCGGGTACGTAGAACGGAGTCGACGAAACGATTGGTTCGACGAGGAGTGCAGAGCGGTTCTGGAGGAGAAGGATGCAGCGCGGGCGGTAATGCTGCAGCATGGAACCCGACAGAATGTGGAGCGATACAGACAGAAGCGGAAGCAGCAGACACGTCTCTTCCGGGAGAAAAAGCGCCGCCTGGAAGAAGCGGAGTGCGAGGAAATGGAACTGCTGTGCCGTTCACAGGAAACACGCAAGTTCTACCAGAAGCTCAACGCATCCCGCAAAGGCTACGTGCCGCAAGCCGATATATGCAGGGATAAGGAAGGGAGCCTCCTGACGGACAAACGTGAGGTGATCGAAAGGTGGAAGCAGCACTTCGACGAGCACCTGAATGGCGAAGAGAATGTAGGCACGGAGGACCAAGGCAGCGGAGGAAATGACTATGTTGGTGCAGCAGAGGACGGGAACGAACCAACTCCCACGCTGAGGGAAGTTAAGGATGCCATCCACCAGCTCAAAAACAACAAAGCGGCTGGTAAGGACGGTATCGCAGCAGAACTCATCAAGATGGGCCCGGAAAAGTTGGCCACCTGTCTGCACCAGTTAGTAGTCAAGATCTGGGAAACCGAACAGCTACCGGAGGAGTGGAAGGAAGGGATAATCTGTCCCATCCACAAGAAAGGCGACAAGTTAATGTGTGAGAACTTTCGAGCGATCACCATTTTGAATGCCGCCTACAAAGTGCTATCCCAGATCATCTTCCGTCGTCTTTCACCTAAAGTAAATGAGTTCGTGGGAAGTTACCAAGCCGGTTTCATCGACGGCCGGTCGACAACGGACCAGATCTTCACCGTACGGCAAATCCTCCAGAAATGCCGTGAATACCAGGTCCCAACGCATCACCTGTTCATCGACTTCAAAGCGGCATACGACAGTATCGACCGCACAGAGCTATGGAAAATTATGGACGAGAACAGCTTTCCCGGGAAGCTGACTAGACTGATAAGAGCAACGATGGACGGTGTGCAGAACAGCGTAAGGATTTCGGGTGAGCTATCCAGTTCATTTGAATCTCGACGGGGACTACGACAAGGTGATGGACTTTCCTGCCTACTATTCAACATCGCCCTGGAAGGTGTTATGCGACGAGCCGGGCTCAACAGCCGGGGTACGATCTTCACGAAATCCAGCCAATTTGTCTGTTTTGCGGATGACATGGATATTATTGCCAGAACATTTGGAACGGTGGCAGAACAGTACACCCGCCTGAAACGTGAAGCAGCAAAGGTCGGACTGGTGGTGAATGCGGCTAAGACAAAGTACATGCTGGTAGGTGGGACTGAGCGAGACAGGACAAGCCTTGGCAGCAATGTTACGATAGACGGGGATACTTTCGAGGTGGTAGAAGAATTCGTCTACCTCGGTTCCTTGCTAACGGCTGACAATAACGTGAGCCGTGAAATACGAAGGCGCATCATCAGTGGAAGTCGTGCCTACTATGGGCTCCAGAAGAAACTGCGGTCAAAAAAGATTCACCCCCGCAACAAATGTACCATGTACAAGACGTTAATAAGACCGGTGGTTCTCTACGGACACGAGACATGGACGATGCTCGAGGAGGACCTGCAAGCACTCGGAGTTTTCGAGCGACGGGTGCTAAGGACGATCTTCGGCGGTGTGCAGGAGAACGGTGTGTGGCGGAGAAGGATGAACCACGAGCTCGCTGCACTTTACGGCGAACACAGTATCCAGAAAGTGGCCAAAGCTGGAAGGATACGGTGGGCAGGGCATGTTGCAAGAATGCCGGACAACAACCCTGCAAAGTTGGTGTTTGCTAACCATCCGGCTGGTACAAGAAGGCGTGGAGCGCAGAGAGCACGATGGGCGGACCAGGTTGAGCGTGATCTGGCGAGTGTTGGGCGTGACCGAGGATGGAGAGCTGCAGCTGCAAATCGAGTATTATGGCGGCAAATTGTTGATTCAGTATTATCATGAATTTGATGTGAACTAAATAAATGAATGCCATTATCGAAGGAACATGACGAGATAATATAACATTATATGGTTTATCTAATGTAAAACAATACAACATAACAAAAGAGAACCATTCCAAAACCATGATTAAATTTATAACCAGTAGTGAAATTACAATTAAAAACAATATATTTACGGTACATTTTATTGTTTGAAACCATACGTGTACCATACAATGTACGGTATATTAAAGCCCACGTATCAGTATTTCGAACAATTCATTTACAATAAAATGTATGGTTTTGTAAAAAAATATATATGGAGAAAAATATTTTTTTATATTGTTACGATACTTAACAACCCGTATAGTATATTGTAAAAATCTCATTTACAATTCACTGTATGGTGTCTAACATTACATCTTATTGTTTTTGTATTTTTTTATTTTTACAGTGGTGTTTATTGTAACAATATGGTTTTAAATAGTACTGTTACAATACAACATTCGATTTTTCTACTGTATTTTTTATTCGGGTAGCATTTCCCATGCGTGTATTTCCCCTAGCAAGCATCAGTGACAGCCAGCACCATGACGGGGTCGTCGTCAGTGTGATGCTGCCTCTTTGACGAGTGGACTGTTGGCGGAGCAAGTCGCCATCACCGTGAGGTTCCGTATTATGCCAAGTGATTCTACTGCAGTTTGCTAAGATGGCTGGGAACGGATTGTTCCAGTGAGTTGCCCGGCATTCACAGGTGCAATGCCGCTTCAAAGCATCTTTAAGAAGCCACTTCCAGTGGTGCCCAAACGAATACAACGAATGATCTTGAGTCTGCAACGGTATGATTTGCAGGTTCAATACGTAAAGGGTAAGGACTTGATTCTGGCCGACACACTATCCCGCAACATCGACATCAAGAAGACGGTGGGAACGGAGGACAGTGACCCGCTATGGAGAATCATTGAGGAAGTGAATGCATTAGATAGCGTCGACATGCAACCGGAGTGACTAGAGAGGATCAAACAAACCACACAAAACGATGAAACATGTCAGTTTTTGAAGCATTACATAGTCCATGGCTGGCCGAACAATAAGGCGTATGTGGATGAGCGCGTGAAACCCTTCTTTGCGTTTCGGTCGGAGTTGGTGATCCAGGACGGCGTGATTCTGAGGGGAAGCCGCATAGTTGTCCCTAACAATTGAACCGATGTTAAAATAAACATGCAATAATATTTGTTGTTATGTAAACAAATTTCGCCTTTGAAAAACCAAAGAATTCATATTTCTCGGTAACATTTTTCTCCAGCATTTACAGATACTAATGGCCACATGAATTGTGAACGATTTATGGTATGGATCATACGACCTGAGGTCTGACTTGTGATATTTGGCAGTAATTTGAAAAGATTGAAGATAGCTTATCAACAGCTGCCAAGCAATACATACCAGACAGACATCAGAGTGTTTGATTCTTACCATAAAATGTGCATATCATTCTGGCGGACGTTAGTGCTCGTAAATGCTGGATATAAATGTTAGCGGAAAATATAAATTCTATGGATTTTCAAAAGCAAAAACTGCTTACAAATAACAACAAATATTATTGTATTTTTATTGTAACAACGATTCATTTGACGCCATTCAATTAATTGTATTTGTATTGTAAGAACAATGAAAAAACATTAAGATATATTGTTATCTTTTGAAAATTGCCCTAAAAATGTCTCATAAAAACACAATACATTCTATTGTATTTCGCGAAAAAGTGTATGAGAATTTTCTCAAAATTTTATGGTTAAGATACATAACGACCACCATTTTTTATTGTAAAAGTGCCATTTACCATTCGCCGAATGGTATAGAACAATAGGGGTGATGGTGAGTGTGTTGTGTAAATTACAATATGTTTAATGGTGAATATTTTTCGAAAAAATGATGTTGTAACAATAAAATTTATCGTATTTTTATGATACTTTTTATCAGGGATGAGACTGCCGATTCGAAGATTCAAGGTTCGAGTCCTGGAATAGGGTTTTTTGCGTCTCGATCCAGCTATAAGTTAATGAGACTACGATCTGCATCTCATTGCAATTCGGCATCATGGCCTTGTTTCGAAACCGTAGAGTGCATAGTAAGAAAGTTTCCCTTTATCGTGTAGTTGTGTTGCTTGTGGCTAGATAGATGCAAGTAATCTCCACAGTTGTATGATAAATGTTGCATCCAGTAGCAGTTCCATCATCGTATTGAATTGTTTTAGCTAAATTAATCGGTATCAAACAGATGTCCAATATTTCGTCCAGCTGATCTCGTCGACACGATTTCTTGTCAACAAGTAAACGGCCTCCACTCGCATAACAGTCCCATCTTTGCTGGGTTTCCTATTCATATGGGACTGTTATGCGAATGGGGGCAGTAAACTAAATATCTAGCTAGTCCTGGAATGGGCTTAATTGGCAGGTCCCGATCATCATTATTTGGGAGATTGCGTGTAAGTCATGGGCCATGGCTCATGGCAGATTCATCATCCTAACTGCTACAAAGAAAGAAAAAAAAAGTTTATTATGTATTTGAGCTTGAACCTGGGACCTTCTGACCCACAGGCTCGAGCCTTATCATCTGCGCCATTTCTGATACTTGAATCAAAAGACATTAGAATACGATGGCATGACGTCTTAATTAATAAAATAGGCAGAGCTACACGTGAACACGTCTTTACTGGGTGAGAACGTCGACAAAAGAGAAAGAATTTTTATTTGAAATTTCTTAGCCTACTTCGATTGATCTAATATATTCACAACTTATAGTTAGGTTGCTAAGGGCAACGCGTGGTCGGTTGCACACTCAACACCTCCGCTCAACCGAAGAGCCCCAGCTTGTTCCGCAGCCGTTCGAACGATCCTCGTGCCAATCCTTTGGTAAAGATGTCCGCAACTTGCTCGGATGTTGGCTTATAGATGATCTTAGAAACGCCGTCCTGGATCTTCTCTCGGATAAAGTTGTACCGGATGTCAATGTGCTTCATCCGCTTGTGCTCCCTTGGTTCCTCAGCGATGCGGATACAAGATTGATTGTCTTCAAATAACGGAATCGGGCGATGTAGAGCAACTCCAAGTTCGTCAAGCAGATTCTTGAGCCAAATCGCATCACAGGCAGCTTGACTCAAAGAGATGTACTCGGCCTCTGTTGATGAAAGTGATACTGTTGCTTGCTTTCGAGTCATCCACGAGACAGTAGCTCTATAAACTTGGAAAACGTTGCCGGATATTGATCGGCGGTCATCTTGGTCGTTGCCCCAGTCGGCATCGGCGTATCCAATTAGCGGCTCATCTTCTCCACGTTGGTTGTAAACCAGACCAAGATGCATGGTCCCCTTTAGGTATCGCAGTATGCGCTTCAGCTGGCACCAGTGGAGATCGGTTGGTGCGGCCTGGAACTTGCTGAAGAAACCCACCGCAGCACTGATGTCCGGTCTTGATGCCAGTGCCAGGTACGTTAAACATCCGATGAGTTCCCTGTACGGCTTCGTAGTTAATCCTTCTTCTTGCTTCTTCTTTTCCAATTTCAGGTTCGGTTCCATGGGGGTCGCTACCGGCTTGCAGTCGACCATGCCGAATCTCTGTAGGAGGTCAGCGATATATTTGGGCTGGCTTATTTTCATGCTTCCTCCGCTCAAATCTCGATCCACTTTCAAACCAAGGAAGAGTTTTAACTCCCCCATATCGGACATCTCAAACTGGTGTGATAGTTGGTGTTTGATCCGGTCCGAAACAATGACGATGTCGTCCACGTACAGTAGCAGGTAGACGACGGATCCATTCGACTTCAAATGGTACAGGCAACTGTCTACATTCGACCGCTTGAACCCTAGGTTCGTTACGAACGAATGGAATTGATCATTCCAGCTCCTCGGGGCCTGCTTAAGGCCGTACAACGCTTTTCGGAGACGGCACACTAGACCTGGGTTTGTGCTCTGGAGGCCCTCAGGTAGTCGCATGTATATCTCCTCCTTCAGTATGCCGTTGAGGAAGGCGGTCCTTACGTCCATCTGGTGAATATGGTACCCCTTCTTGTTCGCTACCGCCAGAAGCGTCCTGACAGTGGCAATTTTGGCCACCGGCGCGTACGTCTCGTCGAAGTCAAACCCGAATCACACTAGACCTGGGTTTGTGCTCTGGAGGCCCTCAGGTAGTCGCATGTATATCTCCTCCTTCAGTATGCCGTTGAGGAAGGCGGTCCTTACGTCCATCTGGTGAATATGGTACCCCTTCTTGTTCGCTACCGCCAGAAGCGTCCTGACAGTGGCAATTTTGGCCACCGGCGCGTACGTCTCGTCGAAGTCAAACCCCTTCCGTTGCGAGTAGCCTTTCGCAACCAGCCGCGCTTTGTAGCGATCCACGTTTCCAGCTGCGTCTCGTTTCACCTTAAACACCCACTTGCAGTCCACAAGGTGTTTTCCCGCCGGTTTCGGTACTAGGTCCCACGTTTTGTTCTTCTCGAGCGACTCGAGCTCGCTGTTGATGGCGGCCTCCCAGTGGCGCCAATCGTCTCGCTTCCTCAGACCGTCGATGGTTGACGGTAGGTCCTCGACGAACGCCTCCGCATTCAGTGCGAAAGCCATCACCACGTTGTCAGTCGTCTCGGAGCTGCCATCGGAACCTGCGAAACATCCACTGCCAGTATTTGCTTTAAAGCCAGTAATAAAATCAAGAAACTTACCGGGGATTCTGCGCTCCCGTCCGCTGTGCCTCGTGGACGCCTCTGCAGGACAGTCTCCACTATTTGTTTGCGAGAGGAGCGCGCCGGTCGGATCTTCGTATTCCTCGTCGTCAGCAGAATCATTTTCGATCGGCTCGTGCGCTTCAGGAACTTCATTCACTGCTACAGGTTCATCATCGTCGTCGGATTCGTACATCAATCTCACCGGTTCTTGCCTCTGCGTCACCTTCTTGGTCTCATCGAAAACGATATCACGGGATGTGAAAATTGCCTTCTTCCTCGGATCCCAAATCCGATAGCCATTGGTGGTGTATCCGATCATGACGTTCTTCTCGCTTCTCGGGTCCAATTTTCCACGCTTTTGTTTCGGCACCCACGTGAAAGCAGTAGAACCAAACACTCGCATTTTGTCTATGTTCGGTTTTCTACCGTACCACATTTCATATGGCGTTTTTCTTTCTTCCAGAGCAGACGTCGGGCTTCTATTCAGGATGTAAGCGGCAGTGAGGACAGCTTCACCCCACATCGACTTTGGTAGGTCAGCGTCTTGCAGCATCGAACGAGATTTGTCCAGCAATGTGCGATTTAATCATTCCGCTACCCCGTTCTGCTGCGGACTGTACGGGACGGTTGTCTCCATACGGATTCCTTCAGCGCGACAATATTTCTTGAACGATTGGCTAATATACTCCCCGCCGTTGTCGCACCGGAGCCTCGACACCCTTGTGCCGAAGAATGACGTCACCAGTGCACAGTACTTTTCTTGGACCTCATATTTCGATGCGAGCAGATACACCGTCGTGAAGTGGCTATAATCGTCCATGAACGACACATAATAGCGCTTTTCGTTCCACGTGGTTGGAGTGAACGGCCCACACACATCGGAGTGAATAAGCTCCAACGGTCGGGAAGAACGGCGCTCCACAGCACTGTCGAACGGTTGTCTTGTTTGCTTACCTGCCAAGCACACCTCGCACAAACATCGATCTGGCCAGTCCCGAATCTTCGCTGCCGTCTCAATCATCCCATGCTTCCAGAGGTTCTTCAGGTTCGTGCCGCCAAGATGACCATACCTTCGATGCCACAGCTCAAAACTGTCATTGTTCGTTGTCATGGCACTCGCGCTCGCTGAATCCTCATCACCACGACGGTAGATGTCGTGGGCGTATAGTTGACCTGTCCGTTGGCCAACGCACACAGTGTGCCCGTCCTTCTGGATGGCCACTTTTCCTCCAGCAATCTTCACCGTCATTCCGATGTCTTCGAGCCTACGCACAGAGAACAAATTGCACTGCAACTCGGGCACGTACAAAACGTTTTTCACCACCGACGGATGCCTTCTGCCATCGATTACCATATCGACACGGATTGTGTCGGCAGATTCCGCCACGATGACTTGTCCTGACTTGGCCACCGAAATGGACACCTTTCGCTTGAGTGGATGCATCTCTTCAAACAGCAGCTTATCGCGGACCATGTGGTCCGTCGCACCCGAATCCAAAAACCACTCGATGCGCTCGATCGACATCGCAGTAGGCGCCGAAAGTGCGCCGTCGCCCGTGGTTGCAACGAACGAAATTTCATTTTCACGCGTGGTGTGTGCGCCGCTGCTTTTGAATTTTCGGTTCGTTTTCGCTGTCGGTTTGGTGCTTTTCTCGTGTCCCTTGCCACTTGCCGGACGGAAATCGGGGCATTCCGCACGTTTGTGCCCAAAGCGGCCACATTCAAAGCATTTTAACCCGCTTTTCTTCCCCGCAAAGGCCGACTCACCTGTGTGATCATCCGCGTGGCACGTTTGGTTCGCACGTTTTGCCGACTCATCCATCAGCCGTTTCTTGACGTACTCCAGAGTCAACTGGTCCAGTTGGATGGTTTCCAGCACCGTGATTAGCGCATCGTACGATTTCGGCAACGAAAGCAAAAGCTGGCATACGACGTCCTCCTCTTCGATTTTCACTCCGGCGGCCTTCATTTCTCGGAGCACTTTCTCGAACTGCAGCAGGTATGCCTTCACATTTTCGCCTTCTTTTAGCCGCAACTCCTGGAACTGCTTCTTCAGGAACAGCTTCCCGGCGATCCCGACGCGCTCGAATGCGTTCTTCAAGGCGTCCCACGCATCTTTCGCCGTCCGTTTGTCCTTGACATAATCCAGTTGGTCCTCTGCTATTCGGTGGATGAGCAAATTTTTGCACTTCCGGTCTCTGGCCATGCGCTCGTCGAGTTTCTTCTTCTTCTCCGCTCTGACAGCAGCTGTGTCCTCCGGGAGATCCTCCGCGTACTCCTCGTCCTCGATGGCGTTCTCCAGACAGTCGAGCAAATTTTTGTCCTCCATCAGAACCTCAATTCGGAATTTCCAGTTTCCGAAATTGGTTCCGTCGAACAGCCACAACTTTTCTTCACCCATTTCCGCGACCGCGTGCACTACTTTTCGGAACGAACTAGATTTTACTCCCGCGCTGGGCTCATAACCTAATAAAATAGGCAGAGCTACACGTGAACACGTCTTTACTGTGTGAGAACGTCGACAAAAGAGAAAGAATTTTTATTTGAAATTTCTTAGCCTACTTCGATTGATCTAATATATTCACAACTTATATCTAGTTAGGTTGCTAAGGGCAACGCGTGGTCGGTTGCACACTCAACATTAATCATGGGTAACTTTGTTTTAATTCGTGCTGGCAACTCTACGCGATTTTTAGTATCAACGTGACATACTTTTGATAATTAGTCATTGAAAACGAATTCCTACACAAAAACGATGTATGGACGAAATGTTCGTTACACAAAGGAGGAATAGCTAATTAATTTAGTCACGTAAAATAATGTAAAATTACATGACGTTTATATGTAAAATCGTAAAAATATCGTGTTTTTTCGTGATTTTTGAACGAAAATTTTTGAATAGCTTCGAAATAAGCAATTTAAACACCATAGTATCTTCGGCAAAGTTGTAGAGTGTTGTACTAACTATATCCTAACGGTATTTTCGGCACCCTTTCGGAGCAATTTTCTGGATTCATGAGTAAATTTCTGTGAAAATGGTAAAAAACACAAAATCGATTTGATACACCTTTAAATCTTTATCAATTTGGCTCAATTTTGGACTGAAGACTTGTTTTTGCATGTGGATTGATAATTTGATGTGTCACGGAGAATCGGAGAAAAAAAGTTTCAAAGTGAACAGGTCTAATATATATATAAGAAAAAATATTTAACTGACCGGGGTTGATCACCGTGAACGATTATTATGTGGTTTTATTGGCAATTATCGGTGAAACATATTTTTCACCGATAATTGCCAATAAAACCACATAATAAAATTATTTAACTCAAAAAGTATACAGGAACGAGATTTTTTTCACATACGATGGGGGTGGGGAATTGGGTGTAGCATTGATTATACGTCGTTTTCAAAATTTGTTACTGATTTGTAACGTTTTTTTTTTTTTTTGTATGAACACCCACTTTCTTATGGATCGTAACGCTATACTTGACAACCATGCATATAATATATATTATATATTTTTTTCTTTGTCCTTTTTCAGAATTGTGTCCGTAACAATCCTACAGCCACGACGAGCTATTTCTTTGTGCTGCCTATCCATGATAAGAATAAGTACTACAAGCAATGCAATCGACAACTGAATTGTGAGTGGGGACGTAAAAGAAAACGTGAGCTTAAAAAGCTGGAAGCCGTTAAGCCACTGCCATCCTACTTAATATTAGAGAGTGCCTACTCAGACAGAGTTCAAGTGATTGCATACTGTTCGCTATCGAAGATTCCATCGTGTGCTAAAAGATGTTTATTAGAAGTAATCGTTAGAGATGATCATTGTTACTATCTGAATATGGAAACTATCTTTGTTGTAACCAGAGATATACAAGTATTAGGTTTGAAGTTTTTGTATAGTTTCTACAAATCTGGTATAGAAATCAAGGAAAAGGAAATAAATTTAGAAGAATACGAGTACTACTACTATTATCAAAGGATGAAACCTCAAGAGATGGTGAAAAAATTTATAATTACCAGACATCCCCAAGATTGGATTGCAAAGGAACAGGATAAATTAAACGATGAATTATTGTTCCAGAGGCAAAGCTATTATTATTATTATTTTTACAATCAGGATGAAGATGATGACACGTACTATCAGCAACGGAGGGAACAACCTCGTCAAACGTATGATGTAAGTTGCTTTGCCATATATAACAAAATACGCTTCACTCATACACCCTAATTCTTGTTTTCGATCGAATCCACTATCGAACGTAAATGGTTCGCATTCCCGTTTACGCCAGCAAAATCAAATACGATACGGATTCGAACGAATCAAATTCGTTCGAAAGCCGATACGTCCGTAAACAAGAATGAGGGTGATAGTGTTGACGTTTACTTAGCTATGATAAGTCCGGCGTAAAGGCTATCAATATTTCAGCGAGCATTCAAAGTACATTTTTTTTTTGTTTTTAAGGGTCCACCGCCTCCGACTTCCAATGAACCATATGTCGTTGCTCCAATCCATCACCATCCGGGACTGAAAGAACAATGCGTTCGTTTAATCAATTCAGAATGGCCGAGATCTCGAATGGCTCGCTTCTGGAGTTTTGAATCATCTACGGATACTCTTCCTATTACGCTGGTTTTATTTCAGCTAATCAACGGAGAAAACGTTGTCCTAGGGCATGCAAAACTATCACCAGTGCCAGCCGATTTAGATGCTGCCTATTTAGAGTCAGTTGTCATAGACTATCGTTATCGTGGCCGAGGTATTGGTACACACCTAGTAACGGAAGCTGAGCTCTACTGCAGGAAAATACTCAACATAAATAACGTTTATTTGGCAACGGACGGCCAAGAAGTCTTTTACGCTAAGCTTGGATACATTTTCTGCAAGGCAATTAATCTTTTCGGAACTAACACTACTAGAAACACTTCGAGCAAAAAACATTGGATGAAAAAAGTTCTGTCAGATTGGGACGTAGATGGATCAGACGAGATTCAACACAACCATTCCTTGGCAGAAATAGCAGAACATTCAGGCAAACTGGACGATACAGTTGATAGTGGAGCAAGAGTGAATCGTCCCACATTGGATATTAATCAGATGATCAAAAAAATTAGAAATATTGTATACAATTGTAAGAAAGAAGATACGATTTGCGATTTATTGTTATCTATGCATTCTATTTAGTGTTCAATAAACGGCGGTACATGAAAGTAAATGTTTGGTCTGAATCAATATTTATAATGCACGCGAAATGTTTTCTCCTGGATTAACAAGCTGGCTTTGTACACATTCCAATAACTTTACCAGCATGCTGAGCATCAAACAATGATTCGATTAAAAACTTGCCTAAATCTAATTTGGAAATCGAACGCGTCAATCCTGGCGATTTGTCGTAAGCGATAACGTATTCCGAAGAAGGCTCATCTGAAATTGAAAAAGAAACGAAAAAATGATTTATGTAATTACTTTATCCATTGGGTCATTGATTTTCATTGTCTGTGTCAAAAATTGAGAGATAAAAAATATTTGACCCTGGTCTACTGGCAGGGATGGCATTCCGCACTTAAAATATGCATTGTGCAGCTCCTTTGTTATAATCAAACCGCGCACACTTGCACACAAACTGAGGAGCACGCCATCCCTGTTTACTGGTATCTAAACTGCAGCACAAAAAAAATGAGAAAATCACATTTCCAGAGTTAAGAGATGAAATACAATTAGTTTAAGTCGTAATCTCGTCGTCGTCGTTGTCAAGAACGTGCTGCTGCCGAGCAATGCCTTTAACCCTTTATAAGGCTGAGAAAACTAAACGAGGTGTCAACGCCAACTATTATGGAAATGATTATATGCATGATTACATGCACAAAACACAAAACCTTTTTTGTTTTAAAGAAACCGAGAAAGAAACACTCAAAAATTATATTGCCACTGTCCATTTAGCCCAAAAACACTGATGGCAACATAGTTGCCACTGACCGTTTAGGCCACCAGCGTTGGAGGCAATATTCTTGCCACTGCTACACCCACGTTGCTAAATACAGCTAATGTAAACCTGTAATTTGATTACTTCTTAATAGTTATTTATGCAACAAGTTGCAAAATTATGATTTTTTTCAGCACGAGTCGTACATTTTATCAAAAGAGGCTTGTCGAGTTGGACAAATAAGACGAGTACTGAAAAAATAGAGTTTTGCATACATTTTTTTTTGTAATTACTGAAAACTACCGTGAAGTTTATTATTTTTTTGCTACACAAGTACACAAGAGAAAGAGCATGTGATCGTCCAAGCCTATCATCGAAGCATTTTCAATCAAGAAGGCAGTACTGAGTAATGACTGACACATATTTAACCCTTATGTGGCCGACAAGGTACCCGGGTACCCAGCGCCCATTTAAAAAGCACGGTGTAGAAAAAAAAGCAAAAAGTTTGTCGGACACATAACGGTTAACCCTTCATAAGGCAGTGGCAACTATATTGCCACCTACTGTTTGTATTTTTTTTTCTGTTTTATAACAATTTATTTCGAACTTTTTTTTGGTTTACACAAAATTGGGATTACTAACAACGCCTGGTATTTTTTTGGTATTAAACAAAACTTTAACAACAATTTGGAAGCCATTTGCAGTGTCAAAAATGGCTAAATTTGACCACATGAAGAAAATTAGCTCAAACTTATTGTAAAAATATAGATTTGGTAAATATTTTAAGAAATAATCAAATTATGGGTTGACATGACGTAAACTGCCCCCACTCGCAAAACAGTCCCATATGAATAGGAAACCCAGCAAAGATGGGACTGTTATGCGAGTGGCGGCAGTAAACTACACAGTTTATATTATGGGTTAAGCCCTAATCCACTCTAAAATCTCTTTTCCGGCTTTTTGTCGAAGTCAAAAGAAGAAAAGTACCCTAAACGGGCAGTGGCAAGAATATTGCCACCAGCGCTGGTGGCCTAAACGGGCAGTGGCAACTATATTGCCACCTCAAAAACTCGTTTTTGGGGTAAACGGGCAGTGGCAACTATATTGCCACCTAGATTTTTGAGAGTTTCTTTCAAACAAAAATTGTTTTGTGCATGTAATTATGTATAGCGCATTTAGTTCACCACTGGACTATCGCACTAATTTTCACGAGTGCGAAAACGCTAATAAAAGTGCGCGATTGCATCAAATCAACTCGGTGTCTTCAGAGCACTTGTTCACCATAGATTGAAGAAATAGTGCGCCGAAGACATCAACCTGATTTGATGCAAACGCGCACTTTTATTTATGTTTTCGCACTTATGAAGTCGCAGTTCGCAGTCCAGTGGTGAACTAAATGCGGTATATATAGTTTATTGCATTGTTAACTGGACTGCGACAAAGTTCGGAATCTCAAATAAAAGTGCGATATTGCATCAAATCGTTCCGGTGTCTTCACCGAACTTATTCATCACGAGCTAATGAATAAGTGCGGTGAAGACACCGGAACGATCTGACGCAAAATCGCACTTTTATTTGAGATTCCGCACTTCATCGTCGCACTATAACACAATGCGCAATATTATCATTTCCATAATAGTATGCGTTGACAACTCTTCTAGTTTTCTCGGCCTTATATTGCAGACTACATCCCAAATTGGACTATCACACTTTTTTTGGTACGCCTAAAAAGTGTGATAAAAGTGCACATTTGCCTCGGATCGTCTCGACGTCTTCGGTGCACTTATTCCTCCATTTACAAGGAATAAGTGCACCGAAGACCTCAACTCGATCCGACGTGTCCCTGCGCTGCAATCACACTTTGAAGGTGTGTGCACACTATTGTGTCAGTCCAATTTGGGGTGCAGTCAGCAATAAAGGGTTAAGTTTTCAAGTGTCGTCATCATTTCCTTGTTGATGTTGATGAATAGAGGTAATAAACTATAGAGGGAGAATGTCGCTGGCGTCGCCGCCGCAACATCTCTTGCTGGCGAAGATAGGGAGGGATATAAGTGTCAAAGCGAAAAAGTATGCAGTTTGACAGACAGATACCCGGGATGTTTGCGAACGAGAACAAAGGGAACAGCAGCGACATTCGTCCTCTATAGTTTATTAACTCTATTTGTTGATGTACAATAATGTCTGATTTTATCAGGCCGAATCACTAAGAGCGGAAATATTGACAGTAAAAACAACCTGAAACAACTAAGCGGTTGAGATATTTTGACGTTTTCCGGGCAATCGGTCGGCGCCACCGAACGGACGGCATAGCGTGAAGAGGAATGGAAAAGCCTCGATTTCCTCCGTCTAAATCCTAACATTGCCACTCGCGAAGAGATGAATGCAACAATGTGATTTGAAATTTGACATTCGATAACGGTAGTAGTAGGTTGAGTTAGAATGGGCTACCACCGCTATAGAGGTAATCACGTTCAAATGTATGCGTGCCTTTTTTGTAGATGTAGTTCGAGGAAAATATTTGCACTCTTGCCCCGGACGTTAATTTTATCATTATTTACCCGTTTTACCCAATTCGATTGGGTAATATTTGCATATGCAATCTGAATAGCCTTTCAATCGGCGTGCACTTTTGTGTGAGGAAAAATTTGCGCTAGTGTTCGTGTGTTGAAATGTCACTTATCTCTATTACAATCAGGGACCACAAAGCACGTAGACTTCACAGGGGAGAGGGTCTAGCTAAAGTCTACGTGTTTTATAAACGACTCCTTCACAGCATCGGCAAATCCTTATATAACTGAAAAGTGTTGCATAATGTCAAAGAATAAAAATAGAAGGAATGCCCTCTTTTGTTTTTTTTTCTATGTAAACGTCAAGCTCTCTAAGCATTTCAAGGTGGAAGCTTTATATAACAGTGTTCGTGATTTGTCATAACCCTGATAAAAAATATCATAAAAATATGATAAATGTTATTGTTACAACACCATTTTTCGAAAATTATTCACCATTAAACGTATTGTAATTTGCACAGCACACTCACTATCACCCCTATTGTTCTATACCACTCGGCGAATGGTAAATGTCACTTTTACAATAAAAAAAATGGTGGTCGTTATGTATCTTAACCAGTGTTGGTAAAATCACACTCGAAGCAGACTCATGAACCGCTCTCACGTGAGCAAACTCGCGCGCGATTCTGTATCATTTTGTCACGCGCGAGATTTTCATGCAAAATCTCGCTCTCACGAGTCAAGCGCCGAAATCTCGTTCGCTTGTAAAACGAATCCAAACCAATTTGAAAGGCATTCAATGTTATTGTACGCTAGGTTTGCTTTTGTTCTATCATATAATCCTAAAAACTTCGATGTAAATAATATTTAACCTTCGAGGACGCGCGCCATCAAGCTACCGAAACTGCACCGCACTCGCGCTGTATATGAAGAGCGAGGTTTTTTGGTAGTGTTGTACTTTTTACAACAGCGCGCGCGCTGAAAGGTTAAGAACACCAAGAAATAAAGCAATGAGTGAAATCACGAGTCAACTCATGCATGATTTTTTCAGCGGTGAGTTTGGCGAGTCAAGAATCGCGCGTGAAACAACTCAACCATGAGATTTGAGAATTTGAGTTTTTACCAACACTGATCTTAACCATACAATTTTGAGAAAATTTTCATACATTTTTTCGCGAAAAACAGTACAATGTATTGTGTTTTTATGAGACATTTTTAGGGCATTTTTCAAAAGAAAACAATATATCCTAATGTTTTTTCATTGTTCTTACAATACAAATACAATAAATTGAATGACGTCAAATGAATCGTTGTTACAATCAAAATACAATAATATTTGTTGTTATTTGTAAGCACTTTTCGCTCTTGAAAACCCATAGAATTTATATTTCCCGCTAACATTTATATCCAGCATTTACGTGTACTAAAGGCCGCCAGAATGATATGCACACTTTATGATAAGAATCAAACACTCTTATGTCTGGTATGTATTGCTTGGCATCTGTTGATAAGATCTATCATCAATCTTTTCAAATAACTGCCAAATATCACAAGTCAGACCTCAGGTCATATGATCCATACCATAAATCGTTCACAATTCATAAGGCCATATGTAAATGCGGGAGAAAAATGTTACTGAGAAATATGAATTACATAGGCGCCAACTTAGGGGGGGGCAAGCATGGTTTTGCCCCCCCCAATATTTAACGATTTTTCGATTTTCCCATACAAGAAATCAGAAAAACCAGGCTTTGCCCCCCCAATAATTTGACCAAGTTGGCGCGTTTGATGAATTATATGGTTTTTCAAAGGCGAAATCTGTTACCATAAATAATAATAAATATTATTGCATGTTTATTTTAGCATCGGTTCAATAGAACCCATTAAACTAATTGTAGTTGTATTGTTATCAATGGTAGTTTCTATTTACTAGATTCATTTAATTTATTATTTATTATACATAAAAATCATTGTTCATATTTTTCTTCTCGTAACGTCCTCACTTTTGGATAAACCCTCTTTTCTGCAAGTGTTCTATAAGTACTTCCTCAGTTATTAATTGACAGCTTCCTCTGCCAACATCTACTGTACTCAAATTCAAAACGAAAACTAAAAAAAATATGTCGAGTGATTTTGTATTTGATTATACAGAGTAGAATAACATGATCCAAGCAACAATAATATGTATTGTTATTTATTTGTGACGAATTGTTTTTAAGTGTAATTAACCTTCCAGGACGCGCGCCATCAAGCAACCGAAACTGCACCGCGCTCGCGCTGTATACGAACAGTGAGGTTTTTTGGTGGTGTTGTACTTTTTACAACAGCGCGCGCGCTGAAGGGTTAAGAAATAAACTCTTTTTAATAAAAAGAAAGAATTTCAAATAACTCAACGTACATATGTACAGATGGGTAAATTATTGGTTAAAATTGGGAAAAAATCCACAGCTCAGGTGAGATTTGAACTCACGACCCTTATTCGCTAGACAAGTGCTTTACCAACTAAGCTACCGAGCCAATTAATGACCCGGCAACTTAGTTGTCATAAGGTTCAATTCTAATCTCATCGATCTATATCATCTTCCCCTAAACCGTAAATATAACCATCTTTATTGTACATATGTACGAAGAGCGAAAGCGATTTGTTTATTGTTTGAAACTGTTTGCCTATCGTACAGGCACCGCTTCCCCAACCACTTGTAGAGGAAGAACAATTGCTACCTGGAAGGCGATCAAACGCGTCGTTCGCATTCTGTTTGATACGACGCATATTGCGCAGTTCCCACCCAACTGGACCCCTTTCGCAGTTAGTATAAGTGCGGGATCGTGAGTAAAACTGCGATTTTGCATCGAATCGTTTCGGTGTCTTCTGCGCACTTATTCAGCACTTTGTAATGCATAAGTGCGCAGAAGACACCGACACGATTCGATGCAAAATCGCAGTTTTATTCACGATCCCGCACTTATACTAACTGCGAAAGGGGTCCAGTGGGGTGGGAAATGCGCAATAACTACTACCTCTACGTAGTGCTCGAAAACGACTCACTCAAAGTGCAAATTTTCGGTAATACACTTGTCTAGCGAATAAGGGTCGTGAGTTCAAATCTCACCTGAGCTGTGGATTTTTTTCCCAATTTTAACCAATAATTTACCCATCTGTACTATACACAGTTAGAAAAAATCACCGACTTCGGTAATGTTTTACCGAAATCTCAACCGTTAAGTTTGTTTTACAGGAAAAATTCGGTAAAGATAGCAACTTTTACCGAAGTTCGTTAGAGTTTGACAGATAAACGATAACATTTTACCGAAATTTGTTATTTTTTTACAGAATTTCGTTGAAAATCCATTACCGAACGCTCAGCGGTTGAGATTTCGGTAAAAATTACCGAACGCGATTAGCTGTGTAGACACTATAGATTCCATAGACTCGCGAAGGCAAAGACAACTGTAGCCAAACGAACTGTCAGTTCGTGTAGCCAAACGAGCATGACGTCACGATTTCAATAGCGACAATGGATTGCGTGACGTCATATTCGCTCGGTACACTCTAAATTCACGGAAAAACACACTAAAATCGTATTGCTCAACCATGTCTCCGCGAGTCTATGGAATCTATAGTGTCTATAATCTGTACATATGTACGTTGAGTTATTATTAATTCATAATTGACCACACGGATTGGTATAATCGAAAATTTGCACTTTGAGTGAGTCGTAACTTAATTTATTTTTTACTAATACATAGTTACTTTAAATTATTAAAAATAGATGGAAAAACAATCGAATTAATTAGTCACTAATAAAGCGAATGTTCACTTATTGTACGAACTATATCGGCTTGATTTCTATTGTAAAAAGTAACCATATCTACTGTGTGAACAATAAAACCAGTCATACATTAATAATATTTACCATGTAATGAATGGTCATTTTTTATCCGGGAAGAGAAGGTGGTGTGCGTTTGTTTTGGTATCCGCATACAATCAGTAACGCACACAACCGCATAAAAGTTGAACCGCAGATAGCGCTGCGATATTGTCCCCCCGAGCATCAGCGGAGTGGGCATTCTTGATATTTTTATTCTTTGATAACACAAGTTTACAAAATAAAACGAAAGTCGTGAACTTCTGTCAACGACCAAAATTTTTGAAGTATAATTTACCACTGATTTCGAAACCGTGCTTCAAAAAATTTTAAGTAGAGCAGTTTTTGAGTTTTAGCTCAATATTGAGTTTTACAACTTTTAAAAATATGAAATTTACCAAAATTCAAATATCTTGCGTTTTGTTCAACAAATTTCAAATCTTTTTCCATAAATTAAAACCTGAATACAATACCATTCGATCATCTGAAAGCAGGTTTTGCGTCAGATTGATGAAATTCAAGATATTGGCGAGCTTCAGGGGCGATCTCCTTAAATTTTAGCCAAATTTCCAAAAGTATATGTAGAAATGTATTTTTTTCAATAAGAAAAAAACAGGCTAAAAATTCTTTCTCAACGTTTATTTGACATATCATATGTAGGCGAGTTACAGTAAAAAATTCAGCTCAATCGGAGCATTGATTACGGAGAATGAGATGTGTGAAGTGAGCGACGTTGCTTAAAAATAGAACAAAAATCGATTTCAAATCATCAACCTTGTATGGAAAGTCGAAAAAGTTTCCGCTCTACTGTAATTTTTTTCCTTCGCGTTTTCGAACTCAGGGCATGATTCTACACCAAAAATGATCATCAGCTTACCGAGTTCAAAAATGCTGTAACCTAGTGTAATGTTCTACATTATGCAACACTTTTCTGCTGCATAATGAAAATAGGAAAAGTAGCCCGTTATGGCACACTATCACGTGGTGTAAATTAGCCTACAGTCAGGTTTTTTTTACGCGGTTTTCATTTACGCGGCCGCGTAAATGAAAACTCCATACAAAAAAAAAAAAAATTCATCGTCTTATTTTTGCATGATTCGTCGAGAAATGGTGAGACTTTTTTTACGCGGTTTTTCGGATTTTGAACTGAGTTTTTTTTACGCGGTACGTATCTCCCGCGTAAAAAAACCTGACTGTATTGCGATTGAGTAATGCAAAAAAAAATTAAATCATCGGTTTTACAGTAAGTTTGAGCTTATTTTCTTCAGACAGTCAAATTTTGCCATATTTCAGTTTGCAAACAGCTCCCAAATTGTGATTAAAGCTTAGTTCAGGGCCAAAAAAAAAACCCTAACAACACTGGGTAGGTAATCGCAGGTATGAGTGAACCAAAAAAGAATTGCGAAATATATTGCGACATTTGCACCCATTTAGAAATTCATTATCATCACAGTCGAATTTCGCACACGACTTCGCAGCGGCTGGCATACACAAGTTCGTTTGAGTTCATGACAGGGGCGTCGGATGCACAACAGGTAAGCAAAATATGTTTGATTAATGTGAAATTTCACTGGGAAATGATGATTCAGTGGATTCTCAAATTATCACAGTAGTCTAAACATTAATGAGAAACCCAATACTGTTATCACTACCTGACGGTAATGATCAAACTGCACCCAAAGCTCTCCAGCAGCAACAATGTCCGTTACGACCTAGGTCGATTATACTTTTAATTATACTTTTAATCATTCCAAAATTTGGGTACAACAATTGAGGGTTCTATAACATTCCCCCGAAAACCATTTTCCAGAATTCCATTCGTCAGGATGTACCATAGCCCAGATCGAACTAATTATAAGCATTCTTTTTTTTAATGTATGCATCCTTCTTCATTGAAAGTTTTCGAGGGAAAGGTTTTCTGGGGAATTGTAATTGTAATTGTAATTGTATCTTTATTAACGGTAGCCTGCTAGTTTACACTGTTTATCAGGTCAAGGAAAGTAAACATATAAAAATACAAAGGATTCTAATCGAAATTACTGAAACGGTACCTAATCCTAATATGTATTGCAGATAATGTTATGTGGTTTAGTGTCAAATTACATATGAATGATACATTCTGGGAAATGATACTGCCTGAATTAGAAAAATAGGTCTAGAATCGTTTGAAACTGTGGCTGTAATAAATATAAATAGTAAAATAAAACTTACCGGCGATATGGGGAGGAAGAATTGCACGATATTCCAGACCTGAAGCTTTCAGTACATCCAACATTCGCTTGTGATCAGCGTTCAGCTCAGTGAACATCTTTGGCACTTTGTCCGCATCGAAGAACAGGAACGATGACAAACATACAGATACGTTTTTGAGCTGTACCGCCTTCATTGCATCCACTATATTCTGCATTCCCGTTGACATCATAGTGGTCGGCTTCAAATCATTCCTGGTTCCCAATACAACGCAAACCAGCTCTTGGTCCTTGATAGCGTTGGCTACATCATCTGCGTTGACTACATCGCCTTTCACAAGCTCTACCTGATTTTTAAAGGATTCCGGAACTGTTGCTTCATTCCGTACCATTAGGCGAACTTTTAAACCTGCACGATGAATAATACTGTTTTTTGTCCCTTATTCGTAAAAAATGCATAATCACCCTTATCAAGCGCATACTGTACAGTACATTGACCGGTCATACCGGTACCTCCGAAAACGACAATTTTTTGCATTATCTGCTTTTTCCTTCTGCAACACCTGCTGCGAACACCTACTACAGCTAAAGTAAAAGTAAAACTGAACAAATAATTCAAGTAATGAAACTATTGCAGCTAATGAACAAGATACAGTCAATGACTCTTGTTAAATAATCACACTTCTAAACTATTATATATGATATTGCTACAGCTATCTATGCGTACAGCTGTCGTTATCACGAAGTACTTCTAGCGTTCAGAACCATATAGGCCAAATGCACTGATCACTGTTTTTAGTCGCTTTATTTTAATGTCGATGTCGAGAAAAGATACGCACTAAATTATGTTGCTTCGTTCAAACTAGCTGTTTTACCCAAGGAATTGGCATCCCTATCCCACCAATGCAATGTTTTCGTAGCCAGCATAACAGCGGCTCAAGCGTAGGGCTCAAGCTGACAACCTATCTTTCAACACAGCAGCATAATTTTTATGCTGGGTAAGAAAACAAGAAGACCATAACAGTCCCCTGGTTTTACCACAGGAAAACATGCTATAAACAAAACGGATAAGTAATTAGGCCCTCATGAGATACAACGCGAGTTTGTCATCCGCACACTGAACGAAAACTCCGCCGTTTAAAGAATGATTTTTCATTCAATACGATTGAAAATCGCAGAATCTGAATTTTGAATGATCACACAGCAGAGTGATTTTACAGCGTCCTACTGAATAAAAATCATCCTGTTATTGTACATAAATTGATACAATCAATGAATGGTTTTCTACTTAGAGTGTGTTGAAATGGTCCACTGCACGAATTTATGCTGGCCTGCTTACTCTCACGGAAAATTTGACGTTTGAGCGGTGCCAACACCTCTCAAACGTCAAATTTCGTGTGAGAGTAAGCAGGCCAGTATAAATTCGTGCAGTAATCCATTTATCATCGGAAAATTCCAGATTAAGTTTAAATAAGGGCGAAAGTAACATGAGAGTATTTATTTATTTATTCTCTTTATTTACATCAACAGACAATTTTGTCCTAATGATGGTTTAAACTATTTAATACTACCAACTATAACAACAGATTACACAAACACAAAATCACTATTCGTCAGCATTTGTACAAAATATCACAGAGCCGAGGGCCTGGGATCAAATCCCACTCCCGACAAACTCGCAAAATGTGAGTTCTTCCTTCGGAAGGGAAGTAAAGCGTGGGTCCCGAGATGAACTAGCCTAGGGCTAAAAATCTCGTTAATACAGATAAAAAAAAAAAAAAATATCACAGAAAAATTACGCCTGATTGTTGTACGAGACAAATTAAAATCGAAACCGGTTGCTGCCCTATTGAAGACTCGAAGAGCACCATGCCTAGCGATATTCTGGCCGTAGTCGGTTCGTTGGAGCGGTAATCTCAGCATAATCTAATTGTTTCGTAGCGCTCTTGGACGGACGTTCAAATCAACAGCCGCCAGAATTGCTGGGCAGGGGAAGATTCAAATATTACGTCCATCATTTTTTGGGATTTTTAGACCCCCCTCCCCCCTCTGTCACGCTGTTTTCCTATAAGCTATTTTACGAGACGTTCTACCGGTGGGCCGCTTATTGTTATTGTTTACATTTGATGTTTTTGTTTTCGCGAAAAATAGCATAACATGTGGGGAGCGTCAATCAGATTTTTGCTGACAGAGATGTTTTGGTTTCTAATGTGGCATGAATCAATCCCCCGAGCTGCGTGATGTCACTAGCAGATGGAAAAGCATCCCCACGGTCTACGGATATTGATTAAAGTGGGCGGATTAACGCATTTTTGCAGATAAATGAACCCCGTTTATTGGATGGGCCTGTATCACATGTTATGCTAGCGAAAATGTAAATAAATGGGCCCACCGGTTTGGAATTCAAAACTGGTAAACATTCAAAAAACAGCTGATTTGAAACGTCTCATAAAATGCCTTATACCTAATACACGTACTGTCACACTTTTCTAGAGCCCCCCCCCCCTCCCCCAAATGTTGGACGTAATTTTTGAACGTTCCCCAGGCTGTTCTTCCTTGAATTGTGTCAACCACAAACATAGCCCTGGCGATATTTCAGCACGCCTGGAGAGTTTCCAACTGGATCAAACGACATCTACTCTCTTCATCGACAGCATCAACATGTCTAAAGGGTCTAACTCGTTTTGTAAACAAACATTGTTTCTGTCGCTGTAGGGCTCATCTCGATCCACCCACGCATCTGGAGGCCGTTATCAGAAAGAGCGAAGTTTGATCTTTCTGATATCGGCCCCCAGATGCGTGGGTGGATCGAGATAGACCCTACAGCGACAGAAACAATGTTTGTTTACAAAACGAGTTAGACCCTTTAGACATGTTAATGCAGGACTCTCTCTTCTTCAAATTAAAGTGACAAGATGCAAGTAAGGTTCCACTTTTTGGTCATAAATCGCTAGGTTGTGATGCAATCTAGCGTCTAAGTGTAAAAAAGTTCGATTGAATTTGCATCTTGTCACTTTAATTTGCAGAAGAGAGAGTCGATGAAGAGAGTAGATGTCGTTTGATCAGTGCCATTTACACTTATCAATAAGTTGATTCAACCAAGAGGTTCAATCTTTCCTTCAACTTCATCAAGAAACACAATTTGATGGAAATATTGCTAAATGTATTGCATGCATTTTTATTGAGGAAAACATGGATGATAATGTTGAATCTTGATGTAAATACTGACCAACCTGCAAAAGCGAGGATTGAGGCTGGCGATAATATCCTCAATATTTCCCCTCCGAAAGATTGATCCAACCACCGCTATCATCCAGTTTGACCAAACCATCAAGATCATCCAAGTCCGTCAAACTTTCCCCTTGAGTTGTTTTATTCGACCAATCCAGAAGGGTAAAAGAGTCAGCAGATTGAGCGAAGACCATTCCATCAGTGAGGAAGAGATAGCAATTCACCAACATTCAGCGCGTGGTTTACGGCGTTCATGGTGGCCAGCTCAATTGAATTTTATGGAATGCTTTGGGAGCAAATTTTTAGAAATAAATAAAGTGTCACGTTTTTGCATTGTAAATAAAATAAAGACTTGATCATTATAAAAGCGCAAATTTCGATATTTCACTTGCTTATTCAATTCCATTAATGATTATGAAAAAATATTTTGATAATTTTGGTTATTTACCACGTCATATTCGATTTTTTGTAAGCATTCATAAACTCTTATTTATTGAACCCAATCTCTCAGATAAGTATGATGAATTGGTAAATAGTGGATCTATTTACTAATTCATCATGCTATTTTTCCTAATTTCTTGAGAAGGTTGATGTTTTTTAATTTCTAACACAAGTTATGAACTTCTACCAGTGAACCAAAATACTTCATACAAAATGGAGCTTAAACAATAAGTATTAACAGTTAGGTTCGAACTTCAACATGTAAATTTGGAAATCACTCAAAGGGGCTTTTCCCTCTTAAATTTAAAAATTTAAAGTTAAAAATAAATAAATAATAGTTAGGTTCGAACAAGCTTTGATTTTTGCTAATGTCATAGTAAATATGTAAAGCAGTAGAGGTTTGGAAAACAAAGGCTGATAAGAGGTTATTGCCATATTGATTTGTTTTTTTCGGCTATAATTGAAAATGTTTGCTTTATCCGTTATTAACAGGTTTATCTATAGCTAGATTGATTACTGAACTATTATATGCCACTAACTAATTATATGCCTTGAGAGTGACTTTGTGTATTATTGGCAGTGCTTCTCTCTTTGCCATAAGAGTTTTTTGTCGTCCAAATATCTTGAAACTTAGTTGTAAACAGTTTGATTGGCAAAGATGTGACGCCAACTTTCAGTTTATCAGACTTTAGATAACACCCCATGACGAAAAGAACAAAGCTGTCGAAAATATACTGAGTTTTCTAGCATTTTATACTAAAGGCACTAGAAAATCGCATATACGTTAGTGGAAATTAAAGATGTGATATAAAACATAATGAATCAATTTTAAATATTAAACATTATTCCTAAATAATCTAATGAAAATTTACGATGCGCAACTTGTGCTTGAAAATGTTTATTTGGCAGCGCTTTCTTGTTTCCTTTATTCCACCATTCCATCAATTATTTCTTTCTCAAGGATTATTGATGAAATCACGAGGATCAAACCAAGTATCAATCCAATATCTTCGACATTACCCCTTTCCAGAGAGATAGATCAAGCCGAGGCTCGAGCAGAGAGAAAATCTCCCGGTAGTATGAGAGAAGTTAATGCATGAGCCTCTGCACGAATCTGGCGTACTGCTCACTCCCACAGAAAATTAGAAAACATCTCGCACAGTAAAAGTCAAATGTGACTTTTACTGTTCGCGCTGTTTTCAAATTTTTTGTGGGAGTGAGCAGGACAGGGCAAATTTGTACAGAGGCTCATAAAGAGAAAAAAACAAGTATCCGTGCATGCTTATCGTACGTGCACAGCTAGCAAAGCAAAGCCTTTTATTGGGGACTACGAAGGTGATGATTTTGTTTGCGGTTTTCTGTGAGAAAGTGAAGGAGGGAAGATTTTTTGCTTTTTTTTCACTCATACTCCCATAAGAAACCCCGTAGGAAGAAAGAGTGTTTCCCAGCTCATCAACCTTCGTAGTCGCGAATTGAATCAATGCGTCGTCGGTGGGTGAGCGGTTGATTTTCTGTCCTACCAATCCCAAAGCCAATAATGCGGAAGATAATGTATACAATGCATTTCTGTCACATTTTTATTTGTTTTTTTTTTTTAAATGAATTTTCTATTCATATTAATTCTTCTTCTAACCATTTTTACATAATCAAACATTTTACATATTTTTTTATTACGAAAAGTTTTTGGACAGCCCATGGGATGGGACTCGAAACACCTTCAGTGCCGTCTTGCTGAATTACCTTTATATTTCGACATTACACAAAATTACTACTGAAGGGTGTTATTTGTCAGAAGGGGGTATTTCTAATTTATAGGTAACGCAGCTAAGCATGTTACCACCATAATGTGCAAATTATTAATTAACTGGTGTTAGAGACCGCCAGTGCACCAGTAATTTTTAGCAAAGTTCGGTGGGACACGAACCGAGTTAGAAGATTACACAAAAAAATGTTGTGAATTGTTTATTATCACTAATGCATTGTAATAGTTGAGTTCATTACATTTACCTCTGCATAAATTACTTTACATAAACTTTGCATAAATTTACTACATTACTTCTGCATAAATTGTTTTTTTTTTGTTCGATGATTTATTACATCTGAATTCAGTTTTTTTGTATAATATATTTCAATAGCTGTTTATTGAAATTTTAAAAAATACGGCAACACGGCAGAATGCTCTGCAATGATGATGCTCTCGTTCACGCGCTGCTGCTATGAAAGAATGATAGGTTGATCTGGAGGGGAAATATTGAACCAATCAATTGATCCATGGAATAATAGGCTCCTAAAGGCCTATCTCAATTTCTGCATAATTCGATCAGGCATTGATTAAAACGACATGTTTACTCATTTTTTAAGTATTCCTATTAGGTAAAGCCCATAAAATATATTTTCAAAAATTTTAATAATTTTTGCAACACTCCTTGTTTAGCACTAAATTTTGGGTAAATTTTGTTTACCGTGTATGTCAAACAGGAACATTTATTGTCAAAAGTGAGCCAATGTGGTGTCTTTTGCAACCCGCCGTTTCACTTTCGTTACGTCAAGGTTGACCTCGAATGTCAAACAAGACCTGCTCATCATTATTTTATTTTCAAGTTTATTAACTATTCTGTTATTGTTTAAGTTCGGAAAAATTACCATTGAGATCAGAAAAGCATGCTCTTTCGTGTTATGCAGCAAAACCGGGGAAATATTTTTCATTTTAGGACCCTATTTGACCCATGGTTTGAACAATCTTCGAGAGGATTGATGTAACAATTTTGAAGGTGGGGAAATATTGTAGAGAAAATTGAAGAAAAATGCGCTATGGAGGGGAAATATTGCTGTGTGGTTGATCAAACGGAAGATAGGGGAAAAGTTGAATGATTGATGTCAATCTATTTTTGAACAATATTATACATTCAATGTATCCATAAAACGGCCAACTATTGATCAATATATGCACCGTGTGACTGGCGCTATCCAGTTGGAAACTCTCCAGGCGCGCCGAAATATCGCCAGGGCTATGTTTGTGGCTGACACAATTCGAGGAAGAACAGACTGCCCAGCAATTCTGGCGGCAGTTGATTTGAACGTCCGTCCAAGAGCGCTACGAAACAATTATATGCTGAGATTACCGCTCCAACGAACCGACTACGGCCAGAATATCGCTATGCTCTCTCATGTTACTTTCGCCCTTATTTAAACTCAATCTAGTATTAACTGAAGAGACGGGCTTGGTGGTCTAGTGGCTACCGCTTCTGATTCGTATGCAGAAGGTCATGGGTTCAATCCCTGGCCCGTCCTTTTCATCCTACTTTGTATCTTTCTATCCACTTTCTCTCGCTCTTTCTTCTCTGCATATACAACTCATGTATATTCATATCTTCATAGCCATCGCTAGAACCAGAAACGAATTGAAAAAAGTCGTTTCCCTCCCTTCCAACTTCCACTCACAGCACAGTGTATATATAACGCCTATAAGTTATGCAACCAAAGCGTGCTGTGCCGCTTGACCTTATTCACCTTATTCACCACACAATCTATCACGAACACTATAAATAACCCTATCCATGGATCGCATCACCGACCCAACGGTGACTCCCAGATCTCCCATCCTTTCCGTCTAACAAATACCCCAGTCCGTGCGGGTTGTGGGACGCAGAGTGCTCTCGGTCTCTAGTAGCAACAACCAGTACACTCTAACATTCCTTTCCCTTCCCAGCTGACTATAAGGACTTGGCCGGCGCCGTTATTGAATCAAATATGCATGAGCTGCTAAAATTGCACTTTGAGAATAAGTGGAATGTCCCAGCCCCTTATTCAGTTGGATCACAGTGCAACTGGTACCAGTTCAGATCAATCACGGAGGAGCAACCATTGACATGTATAGTCAGAATTGATCGTTTTTTGATCGTTGATCGTTTTTTTTTAAACTCAATCTAGTATTAACTGAAGGCAGGGTTCCTGATTTCCACTTTTCATCTTCTTCCACATTCGAAGACAATCAGCAGCGAACAGTTGTCGCTTTAGTTTGTGTGTTTGCTTGTCAGCGGCGACTGCAAACTCCGGCGAACGGTGGGAAGCCATTGGGGACTACAAAGGTGATGATTTTGTTTGCGGTTTTCTGTGAGAAAGTGAAGGAGGGAAGATTTTTTGCTTTTTTTTCACTAATACTCCCATAAGAAACCCCGTACACTGAGCCAACTCTCCCGATCACAGTTATATGTCAATCATATATTACTGCACTATTGGAATATCATATGAATCTAATCTAAGGTTGAAAATGGGAAGTGGGACTGTGGGAGTTATGCAGGGGCCTACATCGTCGAAACCAAAACATGACGCTGAAAGCGAGCACCCATCAGCATCGGACGGACGCCGACGACGGGAACATTCACAACAACATCCAAGCGCTTCGCTTCATCCGTTCTTTTTGTCGCTTTCTTCGACGCAACGACGGGCGGCGGCTCATTTTCACATCGACTGGGCTTCAATTGAAATTTTCAAATTATCTAAAATGTTTGTTTGCTTAATTTTTTTATGGGTAATAGACTATTTCAGTAAAATATGCATAGCATACATCAACATTACACAGATTTGTCGGTTGTTACACTCATTAATTGAGTTACAACAGAGAAATTCATTTGATGTCGAACGAGCGTGCGTGAGCTTGTGAGTGCGAAACAAAGCGGCACCTGCGACGGCGCAGCACCGTCGGTTCATCGGTGACGATGACAGTCGGACTGGGCGACGACGACGGCGCCTTGCTTCCATTGACGATTGAAAACATTGTTTACAAACTTCGCCTGAAAATTTCAATTGAAATTGAAAATGTAGGGCCCTGGTTATATGCGACGCATGTGGTATTCCCGGCTCATCAACCTTCGTAGTCCCTACCCGGATAAAAACTAACCATAAAGTATTTGGTGAAAACCATTCCTGTACCATACAGTGTACCAGCTACAATATAGTGTATTGTAATGGAATGGTTCGCTAAAAGCTGTGCACATTGTAGCTACTATGTATACATTTACATCCGATCATGTAACAATATATTATACTGTTTTTCTTACGTTTGAACCATTAAGGGAACGTTCAAAAATTACGTCCAACATTTGGGGGAGGGGGGGGGGGATCTAGAAAAAGGTGACAGTACGTGTATTAGGTATAGGAAAATAGCGTGACAGAGGGGGGAGGGGGGTCTAGAAATCCCAAAAAATTATGGACGTAATATTTGAATCTTCCCTAACTATTCCGAAACAATCTTTTTCCGTGCATTTTTAATTATTTATTCAGTTTTAGATTTTTCCGTGCTTTGTTTTTTTGATGTTCGTAACTTTTTCGTTGCAATGGAAATGAAAAAGAAAAAAGTGATTAAGTTGAAACATCTATTTAAAGTCAATAAAATGTTTAAATAAGTGGTAAACCAGGTGTCCTAACCCGGTCAACCATTTCACAAATTTCGTTAAAGTTCTTAACCAAAATATAAAGAATAACGTCGACTATTCTTTACTGATTATTACTTTACATATATTTAAACAACTTCATCTATCGATAACGAAACTTGAAAAATGTCCTTTATCGGTCAAAGGATAAAAATCTTTACCGAAACGTAACTTAATTTCGTTAAATTTCATGCTTTCGCTTGAACTTTGGCTTTCTTCATGAATATTTATCGGAACATATTGTAGGGCCGCCACCAAACCGGACTTCGCACAATCAAGTCGCGACGCGACCCAACTCGCGACGTTTTTTAATCATGTCAAAAGTAGTGCGCATCCTTCCCGTTGTTGTCAGCAACACAGCGCACTAGATGCGAAACAGTTGCAACACTTGTGGACCAAGAAATTTGCAATTTTTGTTTGAATGTCGGTCTTGATTCCAACTGGATAGACAATATTCAATTTCCGATATCAACGTAACTTCGCAGATTGATATTGTCGGGCCGCCACCAAACCGGACTGGCGGCCCGACAATATCGAAGAACAAAGATTAGTCACGACACTCCGTTCTGTTCGGTATCGTTGGGTGAAGCTGAGTAAAGGTGTTTTGATATCTCATATGACAGGAGCAATATTTTAGTTTTGCTCGAACTAGAAAAAAATAAAATGAAACCAAGGATAAATCAAGACGGTTACTCCTTAGATTTCTCCGAGCACGAAAATTCCTTGGAAAATGCTTCCTAGGTCCGGAATAGGCCACAGCTCACCGGATTGCTCCCCGGGACAGCAACATCAGCAAAAATGCATATTGGTAGGTATTCTGGACATTTTATTGGCAGTAGGAAGCCACCGCCGTGTTGCGTTATTTCCGTTCACCGGCAAAACTCACTCCGCTCGGGAACCCTGTGAAAGATCCGAACTTTATTTGATTGATTATGTTTTATTTGATTAATTATGGTTTCTCAATATGATGTTTATTCAGTTCGTCAAAGCCGGATACATTTTTTAATAATTCTGATGTGGCTTCGGAAACTGCTAAAGGCTAGTAATTTGTTGGATATTTGAATGCCTTTGGCCACCCATAATCTTTTTTTTTTTTGCTAGGTTTCTAGCTGCACTCTGAACAGAGTTGAAACCTCTACACTAGACCCGAAGATAGAAGAGAGTACGTAATCTTTCAGAAGCAGTTTGGCTGGCAAACTACGCGGAAAATGATATCCATTAAGACACTGTTGCCTACTGACTCAGAAAGTTACGGTAGAAGGTTGGAAAGTTTTCAATTGGTCAGTCAGTCAGCATTTGCCTATGTAGTGTTATGGTCACACGGTTTGTGTCTGTCTTCTTGTTTGGTTTTGTGGTATGGTTCAATATGTTTTTCTTCTCGTTAAGTCAGTTGTCGTATTTTTTTCATCGAATCAATCGAACCCTGTATGTTAAAATATAGTCGATCCTGTGTCAAATTGTTTTCTTGATTTCGCTAATCGTTTTCTACTTCTATGTGTTTATCTCTTGTGTCCTTAAATTGTCATCGGTCCAAAACCCAAAGAAACATGTAACTGAACTTCTAATATTTTTCTGTTGGTGTCATAATACCATCTAAGAGATAAACAAAAAAAAAACGCCAAGTTGGTTAGTTGATTTCAATAAAATTTTAAAATAATAAAGATTGTCGACTATTATGTATTCATCCCCCTACAAATACTATGAAATATATTCAAATTCGTTCAATTGTCCTATCGGTCCTACGTGAACCATGTCATTTTCTCAAGCGTAGCCTAGAAATGTCAACCTAGTCATACACAAGTAACGCTGTTCAATAAATAAAAAGCAGTCAGTTTTTGTCCAAAATGTCACGTCGAACGCATTGACGTCAACAATGAGTTTAAGTGTTCGCACGTTAGCTTCGAATCTATCAGCACAACTAAGTGCGGCAGATCTCCTTCCCACATTTCCCCATTCCCCACTTAAAGAAAATATGAACAACTAACATTGTAAAAATTCGAAAAAGCGACTATGACATTAATAAATTACTAATTAAAATCAACCGAGAAACGTGGGAAATAAAGCCCAAACAACATTTTGAAGTCAGCTGGCTTTAAAAGGTTCCAAAACCTGTCACAAATCCTAGAATACTTTTATTAGGATTTGAAACGATCATCAAAACCTTCTCAAATCTAACCGACTTGAAACTATTGCTTGGGAATAGACTCTACTGAGCCCCGGCGGTTCCTCCGTGTTTATCGAGCATGTCTGATGCATATGATCATCCATACTCCATCTGCAGCAGCCGGTTCGTGATGAACCGTTGGAGGCATGAACAGGAAGAGTGGGTGGTGGGTGAGGTGGCTGTTTTTTTTAGCTTTTTTAAATGATTATGACAGGTCTTAGTAGAGTCCACTATTTTTAATATCGATGTGTCGTCAAAAATATTTATCAATCGATATCGAAGTAACTTGGTTGTTATTGAGCTTTGCAAGGATTTCGCGACGATCGTGCAAATGTTCAATCTTTGACAGCACAATGTTCACACATCCAACAACAAAGGAAACAGTGCATAAACAAACCGATTAGTCGAAACATCACCCCAAAATAACGCTCCGTTACTCGAAAACTGTAGCGGCGACATCAACCAATGTATGCTGAAACCGGTGTGCATATTTTGTGGTAGGACAATTTTGTTTGCCTGTGCGTCGTATTTGGCGCAAGATCGTCAATATTTAAATTTCTTTATGAAACGATGTCGATCGCTATCGATTTTCGGTATGAACGTCTTTAAAGGCCGTTATAAAGAAATGTAAAGATTTTTAAAGAAATGGTTGACCGGGAAGGACTGCAGATCCAAGAGATATGGCGGGCTAGGTATGTAGAGTGCGATGAGAGGAATACGAATGTAGGTCAACCCGGAAAGACTCAGGCCAGATTACCGTAAATCAGTGGATGAGTTCAACACTATTCTGTCTGTATTTGCATTTAGGGGAGTTTTCTCCCCTTCTCTCATGTGCCTCATGTTGCCTTGTACCACAAACGAAATAAAAGCGATTTATCTTTGACGTAGAGCCATTTTTAACATATGGACTGAACTGGAAACTGAAACGACTTGTGATATAGGTTCTTCGCTTTTTAACCTAGCTTGTAATAGTTGAATCGAACTTGACAGTTTTTTCATGAGTTGTTATGTACATATTTTATAGTTCAGTCAAACTGGAGCCTCAATATTGCAATAAGGCTATCCATGAGACAGATGCGATCAGCTGATTTCTTTTGTTTACCATGTGATTTTGACATCCGATGATCGGAGTGACAGTTGACCACAAAAGAATTTGTTAAGCATCGATAACACTTAACGAAACTTTGTTAAGTTGTATTTACACTGTGTTTACATTTTTAGCTGTCACCCCCATCGCGGTAAGTCGCTATGGATAGCCTTATAACGGTTAAGCACGCTGTAACGATACTTATGTACACTCAGGAAAATTGCCTCATACTTAATGGCAAATATCCATGTGCCAAACCACATCCAAAGTATATGCAACCAATACCCGATTACGCAGGCAAATTAGCACATGAAAAGTATGTGCTCTAAATTGTATGAGTCGCTACTGTATGGTGCCTCATCAAAAGTATGAGTCGCACTAATGGAAAACATTTGTTTAGGGGTCATTCAAATATTACGTAACGCAATGAGGGGTGGGAGGGGGTCTAGCACTGTGTTACGCTTCATACAAAATTTCAAAATCTTCCATACAAAAGTTGTTACGTGGGGGAGGGAGGGGGTCTAAAATTGTAATATTTTGCGTTACGTAATATTTGAATGAACCCTTACCCCCATTGCAAAAATCCATGTCCCGGACACATAGAAGGAATGAAGATTTTTTTCCCAGTGTACCTCGTCACCCACTTCATGCAACTACATTAGTGGTCTAATAACATTTACCGCGCTCGGCATAGTTCCATTATGCCGCTCAAAATGTTGCCACAAATAATGCTTAGTTTGCAAAACCCAGTTATCTGGCTGGTGGGACATGGAAGCCTAAGCTTCAACTGTTCATACAATCAGAGGCTTGGACGAGTTTAGGTTAATTTGGCTATAACTGCCATTAACGAAGGAACATGACGAGATAATATAACATTATATCACGGAGACAAATTTCGTTCGTTTGAAACCAAAATATTCATGTTTATTCGGTAAACTGATAAAATATTTAAAACTAAAATATTAATTTTTAAAACAAACTCAATTACATATTGATTTTTACAATACTCATTGAAGAGCCCCCCGTTCCGCCGTTGAGAACATTAACAAAACTCTCAAGTTCCAGCTGCATCACCAAACAAGATTTCCTCTTGCAAAAAAGGCAAGTTTCACCAAAAGTTTCCACGAAATCCCATTGATTTCGGTAGCGTATGTTATCTACATGATGTTGGCATTGAAAGTGCCATGCAGGAAGTGGATTTTCCTAGAGAAGGAAATAATTTTGTAAATTTAATTGGAAAACAAATATTTCCGTAGGGCCGACCTGCCACAAAAAAAAACAAAAAAAAATACATTTGTTTCTAACATAACCAGTCAGAAGATACATGTTTGTTTCAAAAATGGATTGAATTTGCTTCAAATGTGACGTTCGATTTGTTCCAAACAGTTTTATTTTTGTTGCCAGAACAAATTGACAATTAATTTGAGTTTACCTGAAATATTTTTGATTTTACCATGCTTTTTTCTGCGTGATGGTTTATCTAATGTAAAACAATAAGGCAATCCATGAGACAGATGCGATCAGCTGATTTTTTTGTTTACCATGTATTTTTGACATCCGATTATCGGGGTGACAGTTGAATACAAAGGAATTTGTTAAGCACCGACCACACTTGACGAAACTTTGTTAAGTTGCACTCACACTATGTTTACAGTTTTGGCTGTCACCCCCATCGCGAGAAGTCGTCATGGATTGCCTTATACAACATAACAAAAGAGAACATTTCCTAAACCTTTTGATTAAATGTATAGCCAGTAGTGAAATTAATTAAAAACAATATATTTACGGTACATTTTATTGTTTGAAACTATACATGTACCCTCGCATGTACCATACAATATACGGTATATTAAAGCCCACGTATCAGTATTTCGAACAATTCATTTACAATAAAATGTATGGTTTTGCAAAAATATATATGTATATGGAGAAAAATATTTTTTGTATTGTTACGATACTTAACAACCTGTATAATATATTGTAAAAATCTTATTTACAATTCACTGTGTGCTGAGTAAAAAATAAAAGCTGTTTAGCCAAATTTGAGTTTTTCAAACTTATTCCCAAGGTTAAAATATTTTTCAGTGTAAGGCAATCCATGACGACATAATAACGCGATGCAAGTATAGACACTATAGATTCCATAGACTCGCGGAGGTTCAAAAAGTTTTTTTGGCAACCATGGAAAACCAATATTTTTGCTGGCATCCCTGAAAAAGGTTCATGCCTCCAAATAAATTTGTTTTTGTTGTCAACTAGTCGGGTTGTTTTGATGTGAAACTTCGTGCGCGTAAACAAAAAGTTAAAAAATGAAGTGCAAAGCTAAATACTGTAATAATGAATCAAGAAGCGGTGTACATAATGTGTCATTCTTCCGCTTCCCACGTAATAATAAAGAGTGCGATGAGTGGAAACGATTTTGCGGTCTTCCAGCAGATTTCACCCCCACCGGCCAACATCGTATTTGCAGCGTAAGTTTTTCACATTAAATTCGCAACATGGATCTGTTGAGGGTCTAATAATACGAATACTTCAGCTGCACTTCCGCGAGGAGGACATCTATATGGACGTGCACGGGAAGCTGCACAGGATGTCAAAATCGGTTCCGGTGTTTGAGACAGTCGCTCAAGTGGGCGAAACAACGCGGCGCAGCAAGTTGTCTCTGAGTTATGAGTCGGATGCGGAGAACACACCACCGAACACACTGCCATCTCAAAATGTGTGTGAACCATCAGAAAAACCACAGGAATACATGGAGTATGAATTTCTCGATGAGGCGTTTGTTCATCCCGAGGGATTAGGTTTTGGATCCAGTGTAAACTGTGCTTCCAATGCTAACGAAACACACAGCAGTTGTGCCAATTGCGTGACATCGGCTCAGAAACGGGAAAAGGACAGAAGGTATTTTCTAGATTACCCTTTGAAGCAAGATGAACTTCAGCTTTCCTTCATTAAATCCCAGACGTACTTCCGTTTATGTTTCCAAAACAGGCAGAAGGCAGTAAGCTGTAATGCCTATAGTTTCCGCTACTGTGCAAAAAGATAGGACAAGTGATTGGCCAGGAGATTCCGCTCTCGAAACTACTTGAGCAGTTTGCGAATGATAAGCAAGAGAATGTCCAAAAATTACATCACACATTGTCTCTTTTCAACCTTCCTCCTCCTTATGCCACATTTTTTTATCAGACCTCTGGATGTTTTGTGTAGGTTGCCACACTTTGCTGAATAATCTTTTTTTTTTTCTAAAAGTTTGAAGTAATTTATGGACGTTCCCCAAGGGAATGTCTTGTGCAAATTATTCAAAACATTCAAAAGGAGCAATCACCATTCCGTGCGGACAGCTGACGTCACCTGATCATTACTTTCCCTATCGTTTTGCACAGTATACGAAGTGTAAACAAACCATAACAGTTTGCTTGAAAAAACGCCTTAGATTTAAAGAGAAAGAGGTTTGCAAAAAATAATCATTTCATGCGCCTCGTAATGTATTAACGGTATTAACCTGTTCAAAACATATTTGATTACAGACTCATAAAGCGTGTCCAGAATGCGAATGCCGCACTCAAACGGAAGCTTGAATCCTTCGAGAACAACCCGGAGACCGAAAAGATTCGTAAGGAACTGGGAGATGATCAGTACAAGTTGATTACGTCCGGGTTGATCAGAATTGGCAAATGGTCCAATGAAAGCATAATGGAAGGTCTAAGGACTAGATTTGCGTGTGGATCAAAGGCTTACGAAATTGAACGAAGGAAACGGAGGCTTCCCAGTTCCAGGACTTTATGCGAAAGATTGCAAAGCCTGAGGTTCGACAGCGGCTGTTTGGACGAAATTTTTGATATCCTGAGCCTGAAAATCAAGCAGCTACCGGATGACGACAAGGATTGCGTCTTACTCTTTGATGAGATGGCGATACAATCAGGAACCGACTATTGTCCTAACTTGAAAAAGTTTGTTGGAAATGTCACACTCCCAGAGCACACAGGTATTGCAAACCATGCACTTGTGTTTATGCTCGCAGGTGTCAAAACACACTGGAAGCAGGTTATAGGATACCATTTCACAGGGGATTCCATCAATAATGGATGTCTCAAGGACATAATTTTTGAGCTGATCCGAAAAGCTGAAGGAATTGGGTTTCGCGTACACGCTGTGGTTTGTGACTGTGGGGGTAAGCAATCTTGTCAGATGATCTCGTATTTCACATTTTCATTAGAAACAATTCGATTTGAATATGTTGCTAGTTTGCTGAAAATCAGGGACAAATACGACCTTAGAGCACATCTAGGAGCAGTTAAATACAAATATATTGCGCTCCGTACTACTGTTTTCATATTGAAATAATAGTTTTAATTACTGGAGGTAAATGCAAAATATGATGAAGCCACAGCCTGAACTTTCAAGAGCACAAATCTGAAAAACCAAATGCCGGTTTGCGCTGAAAAGTTGATCAATTGGTTACCCGGTGGTAGTGACCAATCGATCAACTTTTAAGAGCAAACCGTCCTGGTGTTCTTCAGATTTGTGCTCTTGAATATTCAGGCTGAGGCTTCGTCATATTCACCTTAATTGCATTTAAACAATAGGCTTCGTGGTCGTGCGGCTAAGGTCACCAAGCCTTTAGTCGCATCGTGCTAAGGAGCGCGGGTTCGATTCCCGCCGCAGCTGTCAGGAAAAGTTTTTGGCTGTGCCACTGGGCGTTGCATGCTAGTCCGTTGTCTAGTGCCGTGCTTCCTTCAAAGAGCAAATAGCTCACTAAAAGCATTAAACGTGTCTATGTCTTTTAATAGTTCTAGAGCATCAAGAATGATTAAATTTTGAATGATAAAATTGAACATTACATCTACAATTGGTCAGCGTTCAGTCAGAGTGGACTGCGCGATTTTTCGGGCAGATAAAGATAAGCTGAGGAATTCAGTAAACCTGAACTTTTCGACTTTATTTTGATGCAGATGTGTCATTACATAAAAGCGTAATAGTATTTCTGAAAATAACGGCAGAGATTTTTAATTTCAAGCGCTTGCAGGAGATTTTCTCAAAATCATTAAAAAGCAAATGGTCCGGTCTGACTTAACGCCGACCAATTACGGGAATGGAATGTCTCACTTTTTTTTAAAATTATATTTCACTGATTATATTGATTACAGGAAACAACAAACGACTTTGGAATGACATTGGCGTACAACATTCACAGTATGCGGTCATGACTAATAAGCCGGTGCAACATCCTTGCGATGGCAATCGTAAATTAGAAGTCGTTCCGGATGTAGTCCATGTGTGTAAGAGCATGGTCCACGGATGGATTGCCAACAGGACCATTACTCTTCCAGCTAAAATTGTTCAACAGAATCGACTAAGCACGCCGGTAGCTGATATACATCATCTATGCGACCTGGTTGCTTTCGAAGAACAGTGTGATCTAAAAATGGCTTCTGGATTGACTAAGGACGACGTAAACTTTGCGAAAACTGTATCAAATTTCGAAAAGATGAAAGTCAAAAATGCAACAAAATATATCAGTCACACAGTTGCAGCTGCACTAAAGCTTTATGCAAAAGAAAGCGGTAGAGCCGAAGTACTGACTACCGCCTACGTGATCGAATGTATGGCAAAATGGTTTGCGCTTATGACTTCCCGTACAAGGGCACTAGGATTAAGTTTGACAGATGGTAAGGCTTATGAAAAAGCTGTTCAAGAGCTTCAAGAGTTTTGCTCACTTGTTTTCGCATTTAAAGTTGGATATAAGGGCAGCTGGAAGCCATGGCAATCAGCTGTGATACTATCTACTGGCAGTTTTCTAAGATTGAGCGCATATTTCTTGAAAGTGAGAAACTACTCCTTCATATTAGGTAGTAGATTCACCCAAGATTGCCTTGAGAACATTTTCTCTCAAATCAGACGACGACAGTTGCGCCCTTCAGCTCTGCAATTTAAAGATAATTTAAGATTGCTCACCGTCTCACAGTATATGGAAGATATCAGCAACAGCTCCTACAATTGGGATTCACGAGAATGGCTTCTCAAGTTTCCAGAGTACTTAAATAACCTAAAAGACACTTCTGAAGACGTTAAAAACACGATAGCTGCTTTGCCGGATGAGCCTAAATTTGGAAACTTTGTGAAGCAAGATCTAGTTGCGACCGAAGACGAAAATGCATGTATAGAAGAATGCAGTAATTTATGCAATCGGCTCTCGGAACAGAACGCATTATACTACATAGCTGGTATGGTGATGTCTCAAATTCGTCGTAGATATGATGTTTGCCCTCAATGTATCGATAGTTGCATCGCACACGATATGCCTTCCATCGATGTCATATTTTTTACTCAGTTAAAGGATTTCACCGGAAGCGCTCTGGTTTATGTAAATTTATCCACGTATAACTTTTTTCTAGAATTGGAGGAGATTTTCAAAAGAAATATCGAAATGCTTAAAATATTGAATCAGGACTTGGAAAACGTGCTTTTTTCATTAATGTCGGGTGTACCCGCAGCCCACATGCCCGATTGTCATAATATCAAAATAAAAATCATAAAAAGGTTTATTCAGTTCCGTCTCAAAGTCAGTCGAGAAAAACAACAGCGAGAAAGGCGACATGATAGTAAGTCAATGGCAATATAATTATCAATGAAGGCGATATCAGTTATTCATCCTGAAATCAAAATTATTTGTTGTTGGACATGTATCTCAATATTTTATTATTTTTCGTAATAAAAAGCTTTTTTTTGTTAAACAGCATTAGTTTGTTTTATTTTAAAAAGAAATGCTTTCATAAACAACAATAAAAACCAGTTGTATATTTATCGATATTTACCATTGAAAAAACGAAAACTTTATTCCTTTTTCAATTTCTAAAATTACAATACTTCCCACAAAAAATATACCATGATGACGTCATGCTCGTTTGGCTACACGAACTGACAGTTCGTTTGGCTACAGTTGTCTTCGTCTCCGCGAGTCTATGGAATCTATAGTGTCTATAGATGCAAGTCGCGATGGGGGTGACAGCTGAAATTGTAAACACAGTGTATGTATAGCTTACCAAATTTTCGTCGAGTGTTCGGTGCTTAACAAATTCCTTTGTGTTCAACTGTCACCTGAGATGAAATTTGTACAGAGTTAGATATTGACCGTCCAGTTCCAAACTGTTCACGACCATTTGAAACAGTCGACGTTTCAAACGGTCGGTTAACGGTTGCTGACGGATTTGACAGCAAAAATGAGCGTGAAAGATTTCGCGCGCAAACGCGTATTTAAAAACATTCAATTGGTGAAACAAGGACAGCTGACCGGGCGCCAACTGATTCCTTGATCAGCTGTTGCCGGCAGCCAAGCCGCCAGCTTTTTGGCGCGGACGTCAGGGGTGTTCAGATGCAATGTTTATCAATTAATAAATTTATGAGGATATTTTTTCCACGATAAATGTTTTGCATTTTCTAAAATAAGGTGTAATAAAGGCAATTTACATAAGAACCAAGATAATTACCTATGTTTGAAGTTCTTGAAGACCTGAATGTTTGGAATAATGGTGTGCTCGAAATCAATTTGCTGATTGATCGATTTCTATAGAATACATCGAGAACCCCCTCGATATTCGACGACTGTTCTGAACAGTTTCACAAACAGTCGGGATAATCCAACTTTGAACTGAATACACAATACTGAACGTACCTAACTCTATACACAATTTCAAATCAATCGGTTTAAATTGACTTAGGTATAGCAGCAAGCTTCCAAGATGTTAGGCTTCATCTTCCGCGTGGCTAAAAGTTTTAAAAATGTACAGTGTCTAAAATCTCTTTATTGCTCAGCTCACTAGTTAGGTCAGTTATAGAATATTCAGCAGTTGTTTGGGCACCGTACTACCAAAATAGTATTTGTCGTCTCGAGGCGATTCAACGTAAATTTGTGCGCTTCGCCTTACGTGTCATCTCCCGTGGAGCTTGAGAGATGAACTTACCAAACTACGAAGATCGTTGTAGACTTATTGGGTTAGAACTCCTCCGTGTACGGCGCGAAGTTTAAAAATCAATGTTTATTTCTTATCTTCTACAATCAAGAATTGATTGCCCGCCGTTGCTTTCGCAGTTGCCTTTGAATGTTCCACACCGTCGACTTCGGAATAATTCTTTTCTTTTTCTTCGAGGTGCTGGTACAAATTATGGGCATAACGAACCGTTCCTGGCAATGTGTCGCACCTTTAAACGCTGCTTTTCCGAGTTCGATTTTCATCTCTCTCGGGGTACTCCCCGAAAAAAATACTACCAGATACTTGCCTCCCCTTCGCCTTAAAATCGGCCTCTAGTTTCGTTAGTTAGGATAGTTTAAGTAATAATAAGCTTTCTGTGATGTTAGATTTAAACAACATTGCGACACTGATTTTTCATTTGGGCCTAACTGACATTTTCGAATTCTCTTAATCGATCCGCTCTTTATGTTATCACAGAATGTGTATTGAGTTTTCCAAAGATTTTTTGGTTGAAATGTGAAGAAGACGACTACATGTTGCTATAGAAATAAAAATAATAATGATTTTGTTTGTTTTGATCAAGTAATTAGCGAAAGAGAGAGTCGACGAAGAGCAATCGATCAAGTCAGTTAGGCCCTTATGAAAAATCATTGTCGAATTGTATCATTGGGAATCCATGTATTATTCTGTTGGTACGAAAAGACGAGGAGGTTTTGCGCCCATTTGAGAAAGGACTACTCAAACGGGCTTTTCCCTGCTCCAAATAAAGATAAACATAAAATAGGTACTCCAGTCCAAATGGTACAAGACCCTATCTAAAAAAACACGGACGCGTTTAGTACTTCCAGTGAGCAGTTCGCTCTTTGAAGGAAGCACGACACTAGACAACGGACTAGCATGCAACGCCCAGTGGCACAGCCGAAAACTTTTCCTGACAGCTGCGGCGGGCATCGAACCCGCGCTCCTTAGAACGATGCGACTAAGTGCTTGGTGACACTAGCTGCACGACCACGAACCCACACGGTTTATATGGTAAAATACAAAAAAATGGAAAAACTCAAGCACCTGTATACTGAGTTCCACATTGGTCCCATATCAACAGTGCAAAATTTCAGATCGATCGGATAAACTATATTTTAGCGCCCGCCATTCTTAGTTTTTCATACGATTTACTATAGGGAAATTTTACCAGGATGCGACCATTCATTTGCAAAGATTTACGTTCACTTGCTATTATCTCAGTTCAGAAGCATGCTATCGAAAAACAATGTTAATGTATGGATGAATTTAACCTTGTAGTTTTATCTGAAAGTTTGCCGAATAACATTGGGGTCGCACACGCATACCAAAGTCGTGAGCAAGCTGTGAAGGCAACTCTTCACAGCGTGAATGTAATTTACATTCACCGCGTGGAGAGTTGCCTTCACAGCTCGCTCACAACTTTGGTATACGTTTGCGACCCCAATGTTATTCGGCAAACTTTCAGATAAAACTACACTCAGCGAAGTAAACTACCGAAATTCATCAAAATACCTTATGAAATTTAGCCATAACTGTTAAGTATGGATGCCATAAGAATACCTTATGAAAATTGAACATGCTTATTATGACCTAATTACATAAGATAAACTTATGAAAAGAGCAGAAAAATCACAAAATGATGCAAATTGGAATCGATCCATGAACGTCGAGATCACTGAGCTCGTGCCCAACCCACGCGGCTATCGACGCTTGAGAATGTCGTGTTGCTAAAATGTGTATAAAAGCCAAACTGTGAGTCGATGCTGCGTCATAGATCGACCTTATGAAAATCGTTCTAGCCGTTATGAATTGTTTAAAGGCCATTTCATAAGTTAGACCTTATGATAATGTTAGTTTTATTTGCCTGGGTGTACAAGGTTAAATTCATCCATACATTGTTTTTCGATAGCATGCGTCTGAACTGAGATAATACCGTCAGTGTACCACTAGCCGCTCATGACCCAATAGCCGCTCACTGTTGCAAAAATCAAGTTTACACGCATAAATACACTCTTTTCGGTGCTGATATTCTTGGACAATATAAATTAGACGAGAGCAAAGCCATTTTATGGAATATTTACCGGATAACATAAATTTTAAAAACAAAACAATGAAATTTTTTGAGCGGCCATTGGGCCCAAAAAAAGCTGTAGCTAATTCCATGTGTTCCAATAACCGCTCACGCAAAAAAATACGTCAAAATCGTAAAAAATAATTGTAAAAACATAGAGTTGCAAAAATAATGCACTTTTCCGCAAAAGTCTATTTAAAAGATGGCATAAATTTGTTCGTGAGCGGAATTAGGACCACTTTGGTCTCACACCAAATGTAATAAAATCATACTTTTATGAAAAGTTTTACATAAGTCTTGATTTGTATCTGATTGCACTTAGATTGAACTAACATAAAATGGAAAAACATTACAAATTGGCTTAACAGTCATTCAACAGATGATGTTTTTCTGCGAAACTGGCCTTAGATGAGCGGAATCTGGTACCCTGATGGTTGCAAGTGAATGTAAGTCTTTGCAACTGAATGGTCGCACCCTTGAATTTTACTCCTGCAAAGAAAAATCGATACACGGAGAATAATGGGTCCGGTTTGAAACAACAAACAGGTTTGTTATTTTTTAAACTAGAAAAATAGTAGTTTTTAAACAAAATTTTGTTGTTCCAAACCAAACATTTTGATTAGAAACAACCACCGGTTCCAGTTGTTTCTACTTACAGCAGTAAAACGTAAACAAAATCGATAACAGTAGTTTCATACTATCACGTTTGTTGTATCCCAACAAAACATTAGTTTGTTTTTACTAATATCTGGTTTGTTAATTCTGGTGATGATTGCAAGAATCAAACCAAACAATTAGTTATTTCAAACCAAAGCAGTCGGTCGAAACAAACTAATATTTCGTTTGAAGAAATTACAACTAATATCTTAGTTCAAAGCAAACCAATATTTTAGTTTGTTCAACTTTTTTCGTTCATCGCCAGTTTTGGTCTGCTGACTGATTTTGTGCAACAATCACATTCCACGGTGCATGTAACTGAAGTTTGTGTTGCCATCATTTTCGGTTTGCGCTCTGGCCTAGAGAAGGGTTTCTACCTTGGAAGAGAAGCGCAAAGTTATCATTCAACATGTAAGTAAACTTTACATTTCAGATTCATCGTAAATTTAATATTTACTAGCACATCTTTTTGTTACATATTTCAGAGGTCTTAGAGGGCACCAATTCTTGTATTCTACGGCCATTTATATTACGCATTGATCCCAGCACACTTTCGGAGGATAACCTGAATGAAATGGCCGGCTACACTATAGTGTAAGTGTAGTATAAGTGTAGTAAGTGTAGTATAAGCACATACAGGAAAACAACCTCGATGGAGATCCAGATTGAATTGTGATTCTAAGTGATGTGTGTGCCCATTTAAAAACATATTTATAATGGTTTTTCAAATAAACGAACAATAATACAACATGTTTATTTTCCATTGAAATGCGAATAAAAGGAAGGTGGAATGAAGAAGAAGATTGAGGAAAGGGAGGATGAAGAAGAAGAAGTAAAAATACATAATAAGTAACTTCAACAAACATGTTGTTTGATTCGAACGACGGCGTTTGTTATTTTGAACTATATATTAGTAGAATTAAACTAAGCCGTATTGGCTGGTTCAACTACCATTTCGGTTTGTTTACGAAACTGTCAAAATTGAACAACGTACAGAATGGTAAAATCAAACTAACGTTTGTTGAATTTGCTAGCAATATTTTTACTGATATGTTGGTTTATTTCAACCGACGTGGGTAGTTAAAATAACTAATATTTTGTTTGTGCCAAATTTAAACTGGCATTCCGGTTGAATCAAACTAATAATTGTTTGTCTTTACTAATTATTTTTCTCCGTGTAGGAGTCACCCCTACCTAGATCCCTAAAAATAAATCGATGAATGATTTCTGTAGAAAACTTCACTAGGTATTAGACACATATGTGTATTAGACCTCCGAAGACTGCAAACCGATGCGACGTTCGTGGAAAAAGTTATTTTAGGCCTCATCCGATCGATAAAATGATGGGATTTTATAACCTGTGGCGATTTTCTTTAAAAAAGTGATTTTCCCCATACTAAATCGTATGAGAACTTGAAATGGCTGGTGCTAAAATATAGTAGTTTCTCCGATCGAGCTGAAATTTTGCACAGTTGATATGGGGCCAAAATGGAACTCAAAAAGTGTACAGGGGTATGTAAAATGCCTTTTTGTGTCCCACGCTAATCCATATACGGGAGAACAAAAATGTTTACAAAGTTCTTACAGTTTTTTATGCACGGGAAATTTGAACACAAATCACTACCACAGAGGCTTTTGAATTGGTCAATACTTTCCTTGACCTGATAAACAGTGTAAACTAGCAGGCTACCGTTAATAAAGTTACAATTACAATTACATAAAAAATACAAAACAAAAAAAATCAAATGGAATGAATTGAAATGGTTATAGCATAGCAGCAAGTGCCCAAAGTAGGTGCATCCGCCCAAGATCCTAAATACAATAGTCCATTTTACGAGCCGATTTTATGAATGAATTTTGGCAGGAGGTAGCGTCCGTGAAAATCAATATCATCTTCAACATTGTTGTCACTTCGTAAAATGGCTCATTACTCCTACCTGTTCTGATCAGAACAGAAGCATCGAAATCACTTCCAAAACAATGAAAGATGAAAGCGAAGCAAATTTACCGGATCTTTGGGGAGAGTATGGCGGCGGATATTTCGGATGGAACAAATTGATCGTGGGTACTTACAGTATTTGCCAGTTATTTTTTTTATTCATCAACTATGGCGCCAAATGGCCACCGGAATATCAACAAAATGGTCATTCCCTCAATCCAGATGCGTAGAGATGATGAATAAAACGAACCGCAAAAGGAAACATCCGGGGCATTTTAATCCAGCTAGAAACAACACAAACAATTGAGGTTAGGGTCAGTTTCTGTATTTACAACTTTCTAACAAACCTTCCGGAAGCCGATGTCCTTGGCGTATTCCCTGAAACATTGACGGCAAATGTTCAAGCCGTATTTGCGGATCATACCGTGGTTGTTGGAACAGGCCCGACTGTAAAATAAAAAAAAAAAAGGAAACTGTTACTTTCGAGACTTACCAACGTCATGGCGTCGAGTACACATGTGCTGAATGTATTCGTCGATTCAAAGCCAATTTGGCACCTTTCTTTTAAAAAATCCAGCACACCATAATTAAACACTAAATTTCACACCAATATTTACCAGAATCGGGAGCCCTGTCCGTATTTTCGGGGATGCGAATACCAGAGATCAGCGAAACCCATTTTGTCTGCTCGGAATTTTTAGCAAGAAAGAACTTTTTGACGTTTTACACCGCGATGGTGATAAAAATGAAAATTCAAAGCTGCCAACCTAAACAAAGCAAAAAATGTAGTCGAACATTTGAAAATATTTATCAATAAATGACAGTTCACATCACACTGAAAATAAATCTCAGAATATTTGCGCATTTCCCACCCCACCGGCAGGGTTGCCACACATACAGATTAATCTGTATTTTACAGATTTTACGGAAATTTTCCGATACAGAATCTGTATAATATACATATATATTATACAGAATTACAGATTTTTTGAAAACTTAGAAATTATTCAGATTTTACAGATATGTTTACAGATTTTCTGAAAAAAAAAGATTCATACAGATTTTTGAGCTAAAGTTAAAATACAAATTTTGGATATTGCTGTCAACAAAAAATCAGCGTGACAATCCCAGTTAGAGTTATAAATACTTGAATTTTCTTTGTTTCTTAGTCGATTTTTTGCCTTTTTTTTCAATAATTATTGATACAGATTGAAAATACAGATTTTTTGCTTTGAAATACAGATATACGGATCTTTTACGAAAAATCTGGAGCTCGATTTCAAAAGGTCGTATGTACTTTTGTCGATTGAAAATTCGATCAGTTGGATTCGCTTATTATAGCAAAAACCGTTGGAATTGAAAAAAGTTGATACATACAGCAGAATCATCACAAAACAGGCTTTCCGTTCCATCATTTAAAGTCTCTAACATATCTTCCATATTGCTACAATAACTAAAATAAACTGATCGAATTTTATATCGACAAATGTACATACGACCTATTCAAATCGAGCTCCAGAAATATACAGATTTAAATGTGGCAACCCTGCCCACCGGACCTATTTCGCAGTTAGTTGTCGCGCTTATCTTAGATTCTCAGCAAGCTGCGTTCGAAACGCGCAGCCTCAGATCGCGCCAGACCGCGCACATAAATATGATTTGTACACGGTGTGTACCTTGGCTAAAACTGTTTTGCAGCCGCCGAGTGGAGCTGTCAGCCGCCGCGTACAAATCAAACGGGCGCAATCATATGGCGGCTGACTCAGATCAGCAGGATCTAAGTGATTAAGCTAGGATGCACAATAGGGCACTGCATTGTTTTGAATTTGTATGGGATTTTGACGTTTCTTGGCCTTGTTGTTTACAAAATTTCTGTAAGAGTGAAAGAGAAGGAAAGAACTTTGTGCAGTGCCCTATATTGTCTACCGTCTGCCCCCGTTGGTTTGACCGCATCTAATCTTTTTAATTTGACATGAATTTAATCTAACACTTTTTAATTTGACCCCCGTTAATCTGCATATCGTTCAAACTAAAAATAGTTCTGGTCTTGGAACGGGGTGAAACGGAACGCAGAATCAAAACAAAACAGCAAAAAGAGTTACCATCAGTGTGTTTTTCGATGCCAACAGGGTTACTAGAAGTTCAAATTAAAAAATGAACCCCGGTGGTTTGCATGAGGTGTCGTTCAAACCAACGGGGGTAGACAGTATTGTGATTTTACTTCGAAGATGAATTCCAAGGGAATTGCTTGAGCTGGTTGAGAATCGCCGTTTAATTTCAAGGAGCGTTTCAATGCGTTCTTGTAAAATTATAGACTTTTATGTTAATGCTCGTATTATTGTCCAGCTTATCTTTTATTAGAGTCCAGCGGCGGTCGTACGCTTGCAAGGCATACCGCCGCATGACAGTCGCAAGGCAAAACAAAAGAAAAAGTGTTCCCGCCAAAAACAAAAGCACGTGGGTTTCGCGAAGTGACAGATGTTTTTGAATGTGTTTGTGATGAACGGCAAGAGTGAGGTGACTCAGTCGAATGAGTGTTCTTGCTGTCAAACCCCATATAATGCAATTATATCCACTTATCCACGAGCGGCAATGGCGGCGGTAGGCATAACCAATCGGTTCGGATTTTGACGTTTCTTGGGGGAAAGTCAAAACAGTTTCATTCTCCTCCTCACCCCTTTACCCACCGTTCGATGGCGCCAACCGATTACGATCCCCAAGAAACGTCAAAATTCAAATCGGTTATTTGTGCCCGCCGCCGCCATTATCGCTCGCGGATAAGTGGATACTTTTAAATCTGGTGACGCTGTTATGATTAGTGACTGTCGCGCTAATATCAGAAGCTAGAGGCAGATAATCGCCATATTCTGATTTTTCTTGAGAGGCATAATACGTTAAACGACCTCTAGACTGCCCAAGTAAGCATTAAGCCGTAAAGTCTAGTATGCACCTGGTAAGAAAAGCACTCCAGAAAAAAACCCTCTTATTACCAAAGGAATTTTGACAACTGATTAGTATGGGATAAAATGTCACTTTTCCTTGAGGAATAATTGAACGGAATATTTTTCCGCAAGGAAAAGTGACAGCTCCATTTGATTTGCCCGGCAAGCGTTACGAGCATTACACAATTTTCATTTTTCAGCTGCGGACCGCTCAAGAAATTTTGACAACGACATCATTTCTTGACCGTTTCTTGTCCTATCATTTTCCACAGTACTTTTGAGGTGCGTACTACACTTAAAAATGGCATTAAGTCGGCTCTATAGTCGAATGTAGAACCTGGCTAACAGAGCTAATTGGTTCTATATCCTCTTATAGAGCTGCTCAAAAGCCACTTTTGGCGAATTATTCGGCTGATATACGGCCAACTTTAAAATATCGTACTAAGTCTCTGGAGCGAAAGTTGTCAAAAGTGAGACAAAGAAAAAAGAAAAAAAAATGTTTATCTTCTGTTCTTTTCTAACTTTCTTCGCTTCCATTGAAGTTGCTTTTTTGCTACTTCATCCAGATTCTAGCTGTTGTCCTCCGAGTTCCTGATCAAGTTCAAGTCCGTTGCCTTTCTCATCTGCTCCACCAATGCACCATGGGAATGTTGTGATCAAACTAGTATTTAAACCATGAAAAACAAAATAGTTTGGGCATTTCGAGGGTTGAAAATGATATGGGATGAGGATGATTCAGTGGTAAGGTTGGTGGTGACGAACGCAGGAATTGATGCAGGAGAAGCAATGTTTATATAAAAGGTCGGGAAACGTTTCACAAGAAGAAGGAAACGAGCTGGAGTTTGTCTTGATAGAAAAAAATGGAATATTCAAGATAACCAAATTCCATTATCTATTTAACAACACCATTCCGATAAACATGCCAACAACAAAAATAATCCCGTTTCGCCAATCCCGTCCGACATGGATGTTTAAAATGTATCACTCAGAAATAAAAGTATCACGGAGAGAATTCACACTAGTTTCATACAACCAAAATTTTGGTTGACGTTCAAAGTCTGAATTTGGTAGTTCAAAGGTAAACACTTATTTGTTCCTATGTCGAGGTTTTGATCGGAACAAATTATTTTTTCAAGTACTTTTTGCCCACATCATTTGGTTCTTCCAAAGTAATACATACTTAGATACAAACCATGATTACAATTTAAATCAATCGCTGCCTTGTTTATTTTTACCAAATATTAGGTTGATGAAAATAATCCATGACTGAGAAATACAAAGTAGAGCTTAGATTGGATGGATCTAATAAAAGCAATAAAAATAAACTAAAAAATTGGTTGGACGAATTCCAATCTAAAAACAAATTCGAAGCAAACTATAATATTTGTTTGTCCCCACACCACCGTTAGTTGCGTCGCGTCAGCCGCACTCTTTGCCATTTCATTGTTGTCATCGTGTCTACGTAATTTCGATTGGCGGCGAGCTGGTCGAGTGTGTGCGGCCATTTCAGGATTGCCGTACCTCCGGTAAACGGCATCAGAATCATCATCACCGTACAGGTAAGTTTTATTTATTAGTTCACCTGTTTCTCTAATCTACAATGTACTTTCTACAGATTGGTGTGCGTTGTGACAAGGAAGACGCAAGCAACCCATGACCGAAAAAATCATGGCTCCGGGCAGCAGTAATCCAAAGATCCGACCGGCTTACTTCGGTACAATTAGGGAAATCCGATGGTTTTCATAGGATGAAGGCTATGATCCTCCCTGACGAATGTTTCCGAAGTGGAAGTGAAAATGCAAGGTGAAATGTGAACCAAATGGGGTGAACAATACTTTATATTTTCCTGAAAATAAACAAAAAGTTGACTCAAATTCATTGTTTTATTTCTACATTATTTCCAAAAACAACGGATAAGATGGAAGGGGGGGGGGGGGTCTAAGGAAGTGTAAACATAGTAATGTCAACAATGTTTTTGTTCAATTTGAGGTGCAGTATTTGCTTGTTTCAAATTAATTCTTGGTAGCTTGAAAGTAAATAATTTGGCTGAAACAACAAATGTTTTAGTTTGTTTCGGGAGCTGTCAAAATATAACTACCAATATAATGGTAAATTTGAACAAAATTTAGTTGAATTAAGGTATTGGACCCTCAAAACAGTTACCTAATAATATGGTTTGCTTCGGTTTGCTTTAACCAACGCCGTTAGTTGAAGGGAGCAAGATTTTGTTTGTGCAAATATCAACCTTGAAATTTGGTTGAATGTTTGCTAAATTTTAGTTGCATTTACCAAATATTTTTCTCCTTTCTTCCGCACGGACCTGGACTGTAGAAAACTAGTCCGTCCAAACGCGGGTCACTTCAGAGGTCCTTGACCTCTGCCTTCGTCCATCGACCTTTCTTCAACGGTGGAACAAAAACACTCGCGTTGTGGGCACTAGACTTTATTGCCGGACCGGACCGGACCGAATACACAACGCGTGTTATACGTTTGACGAATGGGTGCATACTAATTTATTAAAACTTCGTACAAAGTGATCTTGCCCGACTTCGGGGTTGCTCTCGAGAAGCGAGAGGTATTACTCTTCTCATGAGTTAGATGAAAGCGATCTAAAGAGACCAGAACCAGTGGTTCACAATCTCGGACCGAACACAGTCGGTGAGGCAGAAAGTCATCGAATTTTACACAAAGAAGTAGCTATTTTTAGACATTGCATTATACGTGGCCCTTGGTATAGAAAGGATTTAATAGATTAATAGATAATAGATAATGTGTTCGTACGGGGGATGAGTTCAGGAAAAAACACTCGTAAGATTTGTTGGAACATCCGACGGGCAGGCTATGCGGCGGACCAGGGTCAAGACCGGGAAGACACGGGAAACTCGGAATAAATGCACATAAACCGGGACACTACATTTACAAGGTGTATTGATAATGGAAGATGGTCGGTTAATAAAAAAAAGGTAAACAATACTCATCTGACGGAGCATCACTCTCTCGCGCTCAGGGATCATTGATGATGACTGTTGACAGTGGCGGCGGGTGAAAACATCGCCCCCACCAACACTCCTCCTCGATGTTTGAACCTCGAGCAGGTTCCATAGTCTTTTCCTCGAACGTATGATCCTAACATACGCACATCTACTTTCGATCGCACCGGCACTTATGCCATGTTACCTCCCAAAAGGTCCCATACTTTTTGTAAATATTTTTGTGTACATATTTTCTTTAATTTCCTTACTTTAGTATTTCATTATTATTATTCTTTTAAACTTTTAAATTATTATTTCAATTACTTTAATGGCAGAAAAAAAAACTGAAATTAAATTTGAATAAGGAATAGAAAATTGAATTAGAAAAAAAAACATCGATAAATTTTGTCCTACCTGAGCACCCCTATTTCCACCTAAATTGCACCTCAAAAGACAGCAGCCGTTACTCCATCGCAACAATCCACCTCGCGACACCCCACATCGCGAGCCGTCTGTCAGTACGATAGTATTGGTACGATGTAGACTCCCGACGCCAACGAAGGAATAAAACTGCTCGTCATCGTGGAGCAGGGATCAATAGGTGAACGGCCATTGTCACTGCAACAGTGCGCGTTTTAATCCGTATATTTTTTTTCTCTTGTACATACAGTGAACGCCTAGTATGGCTTTGTGACACCAGTCCAGCTTGGTTGAACCAGCACGTGCAAGAGAAGCCGCCGGTGTGCCAGATTCCTGTTGGCCCGGCAGACACGGAGAAATCTTGCGGAGTGAAACGGATGGATTGCCGGTGTGCCAGATTCTACTTGGCCCGGCCACCCGCAGAAGTGCAAGTTGTGTAATAAAACGCCAAGAAGAACAGAAGAAGCCAGTGTCTCGATTTAGGCGTGGTAGTGAAGTGATCGGAGGAATTACCGGCGCGCCAGACCCAATTTGGCCCGGTCGTCCGTACCAACAACATCCAGACGGGAATCTCCGGTGTGCCAGACCCTACTTGGCTCGGTTGTCCGTTCCGACAGTCCGACGAAGAAGCCGCAGTGTACCCGTACCAGCATCCAAACGGGAATCCCCGGTGTGCCAGACCCTACTTGGCCCGGTCGCCCGTTCCGACAACCCGACGAAGAAGCCGCAGTGTACCCTTTCAGTATGGCGTTGGACCCGAGTGAACGGCTGAAGGCACTCGCTGGTCATTCCGGCGAGCCCAGGATCTAAACCGTCGGGACGACTCTCACCGACTAGTTTTGAAGGTCACCTGAAGGACGAGAGAGGCCCCATGTTCGAACCAGGATCGAGCAGCCTTTGGTCGGTAATGTGCATTATTTCCTTACTTTTCCCATATCCTTCATTGAACTTTTGATTTGAATCTAACGAGCATGAATATAAACCCGAAATGTTAAATTAACTAGCCTGCAGTGTTGGAAATTATTATATAACCGCTGAGCCCTAAAATCAACCATCTTTCGTGTCTAGTCTACCTTGCCAGTTTTTTTAGGGGAAGATTGTCCGTAATCCATCCAATTTCCTCGTCGGAGCCATAGTGAACGACCCTGAGGCCCAGGAAAAAGCCTGGGTGGCCACAATAGGGTGGCCCAACAAAAAGATTTTCTAACAATTGGCGCCCAACGCAAAATAAAGGAAAAGGTTTCCATTTTAACCTTAAAGTGGAACCCTTTTCAGAGTAGCTCCGGGAGGAATTGGAATCCTTTATATTCCAATTGTTCTTTTTATGAATAGTGAAGTGAATTGTATCGAAATAGTATTGTGCTAAACGGAATACTTTTGTTCTTTTGGAATCGTTCGGATGATGAGAACTACTGCTGTGAATCGTTCTTTTCCTTTCGATTCGTCTTTATAAATTAGCCGCTTCTTTTTATAACAGAAAAAGTGAATTAGTCTATTAGTAGAGTTTAATGAATTATTTGTGAAATTTTGCTTCCTTTTATACACAATGCCTCTAATTTAAAATTCTTTTGTAAATATTTTCTTTTTTCATTTTTATACTTTCTAGTGTCTAGTTTAGCATAATATATGCTGGATTAGTTTATTCATTTTTCTTTATCTTTTTTTGTATTTTTTTTTCCTAATTTAATAGAAATAAGCTATTATTTAAGCCACTTCTTCGTTTTTTTGGGCGAAAAGTAGCTGTACTGTTTTTTGTAGGTTTAGCTTATTTTGTTTATTTTTTTGGTTTCATTTCTTATTTTTAATTTTACATTCTCATTTGAGAAATGGCGGAGGCATTTGAAACACAATTCGCACACGCCGTTGAGAAGATTCGGGAGTGGTACCACGGCTTAAGGGTGGACCATTTGTCTCCAGAGGAGTTGGACTTCGAAACCAATATTCGATCGATCGTCATTCGGGATGATCCCACCTACTCACGAAGGCGAAGGTGGCTCCGTGAGCATATGAAAACTGAGAAGCAGAATGATACTATTATTGAAGAGGTAGTTTTAGAGGGGAATGGTGAGGAAGTTGTACAGTTCTGTCGACGCAACTTCGACGAACTTTTTGCAGGGTTGCAGCAGAGCGATAAGAATTCAAGGGTAAGGGGCAAAGCAAAATTGCTACATTTCGGTCACCGGCTTATCCTTTATATAAAGCACTTTAGAGATTCGGAGGAAACAGAAAGTTTCCTCAAGTCAATGCTTGTTGATGTGGTGGATCTGTTGGACCAGTATTTCTACACTAAAACCTCTGCATCTGAACAGCACAATCAGGAGGGACTGGAGGAACAAGCTCTGATCGACTTGTTTCGTTCAGAGAATGTTTCGGCAGTTCCACCTCTTCGAAATGCAGATCCAGGTGCAGACGTTTCAGTGAGTACTACTGCTTCAGGAATTCCTGCAGTAGCTAACCAGTTTGAAGGCAGTGACTGTGTACGCTCTTTACTAGCTCGCATTAATGAGTTGGAAGCGAAAATGGCCAGGATGGGAACACCGTGTGAGGAAGAAGCTCAGCACAATGAAACGGAGCTTCCGAGTAGAAGTTCACAGCCACTGGTGGGTGCGCCAACAGTTCTTCAAGTTTCTTCAGCTCCTCATTCCTATTTCACACCTTTTCCGGGATTCTCAAGCTCCTCGCAAGGGTTGAGCTCTTCAGTAGCTGCCAATCCTTCTAGGCCGATTACTAGTGTAACTTTTTCGTTACCGCAAAGTCATCCTACTGCACAGCCGCAGCCACCTTCATCGTGGCACAGCTACCTTCAGAACCAGCAACAACCGTTTCAACCTCCGATCACCAACCCATGGTTAGGATTCCCTGGTGCCTCAACCGTACCATCACTGAATCCTGTTCCGGGGTCCGCGGCTATGAGCCTTGGACATCCTGGGAATCCATGGCTTGGAAATCCCACTTTTACTACTCCGTCGGTCAATCCGTGGGCTGGAACCTCAGTTCCGATATCAACCCCATTCGCTCATCCTTCGCTCGCTTCGTTGAGTTCATTGCCTCTGAGCAACCCGGCGCGGCATACTTTGCCTGTGTCCAAGTGGACAGTTACGAAATACGATGGCGAAGATCAAGGGTTGAAATTAAACCAATTTCTTGGAATGGTTCACGCCATGGCCGTCGCAGAACATGCTTCGGAAGCTGAACTATTTGATTCGGCGATCCACCTTTTCAAAGGGCCAGCATTGCAGTGGTATATGACCATGCGTGCCACAGGTCGTCTGGTGAACTGGCAGCATTTGGTTCTAGAGCTCAGGAGGACTTTCATGCACCCTGATCTAGACACGCTGATCAAAATGAAGGTGTATCAGCGACACCAGTCACGAAACGAGACCTTCCTACAGTTCTATCACGGTATGGAGGAGCTTTTCGGGACAATGAGTGTTCCCTTGCCGGAACACGAGAAAGTCCAAATCCTTCTTCAGAACATGAGGATTGATTACAAAAAGCAACTCAATTTCCTCCCTATTGCTGATCTTCCGACACTTGTGTCTGCTGGTCAGAAGATCGATGCCGTGAACTTCTCAGTCTACAACAAGGTTTTTGGACCTGAGAAGTCGGTTAACGTAATAGAGTACTCGGAACCGAAGAAATGCTTATCCCAGGATAAGCCCAATAAATCCTCTACTCCACATCAACAAGCATCGTCGAGAAATACGAAGGCCCACTCTCCTCCACAGACCAATCAGAATCGGAAGGGTTCCGAAACCGGAACCGATACTCCTCGCGGACCAGCTCGAGCACCAACCACTTTGGAAGACATGATCAAGTCTCATAAACCCCTATCCAGCCGCCATTGTTTCAACTGCGGCTTATTTGGGCATCGGATGGACCAGTGCAGGCTTCCTAGGGGAGTCCTGTGCGAAAACTGCGGTTTTAGAGGCTATCCGACAAATAATTGTCCATATTGCGTAAAAAACGCCTTAGCAGCGAGCCAAAACCGCCGCCCGCTGAACCCAAACTACTAAGCGTCAATCCCCCTCCATTTTTCGAAGTGGCCTCCGAGAACCTTTATCCGGAAACGCCTGCTTCCTACACCATCTCATATCCACATGCCAATGACAACCGTCCATACATTTCGGTTGACATTTTTGGGATTACTGTTTCTGCCTTACTTGACAGCGGGAGTAATCTCACGTTGATCAACGATGCAGTGTACAACATGGTGAAACCTAAGCGCTTATTTCCTCTCCGTGATCCACCCGTCTTGCGTACCGCAAGCGGAGAAGCGCTCGAGGTCCGTGGTAAAGTTTATTTACCTTTTTCATGGAACGGCACCGTCAGGGTTGTTCCGACATTAGTCATCCCGAATCTGGCAATAAACTGCGTTTGCGGGATGGATTTCTGGAAGAAATTCCAAATTCAACCCACAATCGTAGGCTGCGCTATGGTTGAATATACGGGAGAAAACCCTACCCCGACTCCGTTGCTTTCATCTTCTGTTTTGACTGCTTCAGAACAGCAGACAATCGATCAGATCAAAACCCTTTTCATACCTGCCCGTCCGGGAAGGCTAACAACTACTCCACTGGCGGAGCATTCAATTGAACTCGCCGAAGAATGGCGGAAAAAACCGCCGGTCAGGCAGTTCCCCTACGTAATGTCTCCCAAAACGCAAGGTTTGGTGTCCGTGGAGCTGCAACGTTTGCTCGACGCTGGCATAATCGAACCCAGCCATTCTGATTGGTCGCTGAACTGTGTACCCGTTATCAAGCCTCATAAGGTTCGGCTCTGTTTGGATGCGCGCAAGATCAATGAACGAACTGTTCGTGATGCTTACCCCTTGCCGCACCCATGTCGAATTCTTGGCCAACTTCCCAAGGCGAAATACCTTTCAACAATTGACTTGTCGGAGGCTTTCCTGCAAGTTCCGCTGGAGAAGTCTTCAAGGAAGTATACGGCCTTTAGCGTGCAAGGTAAGGGGTTGTTTCAGTACACCAGAATGCCTTTTGGTCTTGTAAATAGTCCAGCTACGTTGGCAAGACTAATGGACCGAGTTCTAGGCCATGGTGTACTGGAACCTTATGTCTTCGTTTACCTCGACGATATCGTCGTAGTAACGGAGACATTTGAGCATCACGTACAGCTCCTTCGTGAAATTGCGCGCAGATTAAACGGAGCCAACCTTATGATAAACCTGGAGAAGTCTCAGTTTGGGGTGCCGGAAATTCCCTTCCTAGGGTATCTCTTGAGTTCGGAAGGCCTTCGTGGGAATCCCGATAAGATTCGACCGATCGTCGAATATGAAAGGCCAACCACTATTACCAAACTCAGGAGATTCCTTGGGATGGCGAATTATTATCGCCGGTTCATCCCAAACTTTAGTGAGACTTGTGGGCCTCTGTCGGATCTCCTGAAGTCAAAAACCAAGGTCATCGGTTGGAACGAAGCCGCGGAGAGAGCTTTCTGCAAAATCAAGGAGCAGCTTATCAGCACTCCTATCCTGGGGAGCCCGGATTTTTCTCGGGAATTCGTCATCCAAACGGATGCCAGCGACGAAGCCGTCGCTGGAGTTCTAACTCAGCAGCAGGAAGATGGTGAGAGAGTCATCTCATACTTCTCCCGGAAGCTCACCACTCCGCAGAAGAACTATCACGCTGCTGAGAAGGAAGCTCTCGCCGCTCTTCTCTCAATCGAGGCGTTTCGGGGGTACATTGAAGGCTACCATTTCACCCTCGTGACGGATTCCTCCGCACTCACCCACATTCTAAAGACGAAGTGGAAGGTGGGATCCCGATGCAGTCGGTGGAGCTTGGACTTCCAGCAATTCGACATGACAGTAGTACACCGTAAAGGCAAAGAAAATGTGGTTCCGGATGCTCTGTCGCGTAGCATTGCTGTAGTCCAAGATTCACCGGCCTCAACGTGGTACTCTTCTTTAATGGAGAAGGTCACCAGTCGCCCAGACGACTTTGTCGACTTTAAGGTCGAGAACGGCAAACTTTTTAAGTTCGTTACAGCCAAAAATGTACCCTTTGACTCTCGATTTGAGTGGAAGGAGCTTGTTCCAACTGATGACGTCCCCCGGGTGCTACTAAACGCACATGATAATAACTTTCACCCGGGGTTTGACAAAACGCTATCTCGTGTCCAACAACGTTACTATTGGCCCAAAATGGCCAAGGATATAAGGGCGTATGTACAGGCTTGCTCAACCTGTAAGGAAGTCAAACCTTCCTATGTCCAAACTGCCCCCGAGATGGGCAAAATGCGTTGCGCGTCCCGACCATGGCAGATCATTTCTATGGATTTCGTTGGTCCGTTGCCACGTAGTCGAAAGGGAAATCAGCATATTTTAGTAATATGCGACTACTTTTCCAAGTGGGTAATGATTCACCCGGTGAAGAAGCTGGATAGTTCAGCCGTGTGTGTGATTTTGAAAAATCAGTGGTTCTATAGGAATTCTGTCCCTGAAACCATTATCACCGATAACGGCAGCTCTTTCGTTTCGAAGGAGTTCAAAGAACTATTAGACCACTTCAAAATCACACACTGGCTGAACTCCCGCTATCATTCCCAGTCGAACCCCGTGGAGCGAGTGAACCGAACAATTAACGCGGCCATCCGCACTTACGTCCAAGAGGACCAAAGGATCTGGGACACCAAGATCCCGGAGATCGAGCTGATGCTCAATACCAGCGTTCACTCCTCCACTGGGTTCACTCCGTATTTCATTACCCACGGACACGAGATAGCGGAACAGGGATCCGACCATCGTCTTTCTCGACACGACGAGGAACTTCCTGCGGAAGAAAAGGAGGAAAGGCGTAAGCAGGCGTTCGCCAAAATCCACGAGATCGTTCGCAAAAACCTCGAAAAGTCTCACGAGGTCTCTCGGGACCGGTACAACTTGCGAAACCGTACTTTCGCGAAATCTTTTACGGTGGGACAGCTGGTCTACCGCCGCAACATGAAACAGTCCTCGGCGGCTGAACATTATAACGCCAAGCTAGGGCGTCAATATCTTCCCTGCAAAGTGAAGGGCAAGATAGGCTCGTCTTCCTACGAATTGGAGGACTTAAGCGGGAAAAATTTGGGAATCTGGCCAGCTGTTCACCTTAAACCCGGATGATAACATCCACGTAAGTACCAGAGATCCTGCTTCGCTTTCCTCCTGCCGATTCTCCGAATTCCCTAAAAAAGGACTTCACGGCCGGTAACATAGACCGAATACTTACCTGCTGCATCCTGTTTTCCTTTTCATTCATGCCTGTTCGTCGATGTCGTCAGAGCTATTATGTTTTTATTTATACTCCTCTTCGCCTCATTCGCAACACCATCTGCTTCTCTTCTATTTTGTTTTGTTCTCTTTGTTCTTCCTTAAACAGGGTCGAACTAAGGAGATTGTTTACATTTTGCGTAACGCCTCCCAGGTGGCGAATTTTGATCGTAGTTTTATGGTCCAACCGAGGGGTCTAGAGCGTTGTTGCTAGGCCTCCTCATATTTTTAGTAATAGGGTGCCCTAGAATCTTAGTTTAAAGAATATTAGCGTGTGAATGAATTGTGTGTTGTCCTGGTGTGTCAAGTTTTGATCCAGACAACCGTGTGAATGAGTTGAATGAATGAATGTAATTGTATGAATGGTGGGGGGAATGACTGTGTATGAGTGTATGCGTATATTTTCTGTTTCCGAACGAAGTATTCGGTGAAAAACAAGGAAGGAGCAGATTTCGCAAAAGTTTATTTTCTCTCCTAAGTAGAAACAAAAAAAAAAGTTTTTTTAATAGAGTTATAAAAAAAAACAAATACAATTACAATCATAATTAAAATAAAAGTTGAATTTATGAAGATTTGATGGTGAGAGGATGGATAAGAACGCTTTTTTTCTGACGAACATTTTTCTGGAAGGCTGTTTTTCAATTTCATATACTATTTCGATACAAATCAATCATCGACCTCATAGCTGAGCAGCCAAAAGAGAGCTTCTTCGCTGAACTCCTCAATCGTCCCTTCCTGGTGGACAGTCTCTATTATTAAGTGTTATGTGATTATGTGGGAAAGAGTTCCTCTACATGGACAAAATCATTCCACATAATCAGCTAACACTTAACAAGAGGAGGGCCACATTTTCAAGACTTTTCCCGAGTGGACAGTCTCTATTATTAAGTGTTATGTGATTATGTGGGAAAGAGTTCCTCTACATGGACAAAATCATTCCACATAATCAGCTAACACTTAACAAGAGGAGGGCCACATTTTTATGACTTTTCCCGAGTGGACAGTCTCTATTATTGAGGGTTGAGTGATTATGTGGGAAAGAGTTCCTCTACATGGACAAAATCATTCCACATAATCTAACTAACGTTCAACAAGAGGAGGGCCACAATCTCCCGGTGGACAGTCTCTATTATTGATTGTTACGTGATTTTGTGGGAAAGAGTTCCTCTACATGGACAAAATCATTCCACAAAATCAGCTTAACAATTAACAAGAGGAGGGCCACAATTCCCAGAGGACAGTCTCTATTATTAAGTGTTATGTGATTATGTGGGAAAGAGTTCCTCTGCATGGACAAAATCATTCCACATAATCAGCTAACACTTAACAAGAGGAGGGCCACTAAAACAAATCCAATTCCCCTTCGTCCCCTTAAAAAAAAAACAAGGTTTTTTTTTAACTGGAGTGAGGGATGAATGTTACCTCCCAAAAGGTCCCATACTTTTTGTAAATATTTTTGTGTACATATTTTCTTTAATTTCCTTACTTTAGTATTTCATTATTATTATTCTTTTAAACTTTTAAATTATTATTTCAATTACTTTAATGGCAGAAAAAAAAAACTGAAATTAAATTTGAATAAGGAATAGAAAATTGAATTAGAAAAAAAAACATCGATAAATTTTGTCCTACCTGAGCACCCCTATTTCCACCTAAATTGCACCTCAAAAGACAGCAGCCGTTACTCCATCGCAACAATCCACCTCGCGACACCCCACATCGCGAGCCGTCTGTCAGTACGATAGTATTGGTACGATGTAGACTCCCGACGCCAACGAAGGAATAAAACTGCTCGTCATCGTGGAGCAGGGATCAATAGGTGAACGGCCATTGTCACTGCAACAGTGCGCGTTTTAATCCGTATATTTTTTTTCTCTTGTACATACAGTGAACGCCTAGTATGGCTTTGTGACACCAGTCCAGCTTGGTTGAACCAGCACGTGCAAGAGAAGCCGCCGGTGTGCCAGATTCCTGTTGGCCCGGCAGACACGGAGAAATCTTGCGGAGTGAAACGGATGGATTGCCGGTGTGCCAGATTCTACTTGGCCCGGCCACCCGCAGAAGTGCAAGTTGTGTAATAAAACGCCAAGAAGAACAGAAGAAGCCAGTGTCTCGATTTAGGCGTGGTAGTGAAGTGATCGGAGGAATTACCGGCGCGCCAGACCCAATTTGGCCCGGTCGTCCGTACCAACAACATCCAGACGGGAATCTCCGGTGTGCCAGACCCTACTTGGCTCGGTTGTCCGTTCCGACAGTCCGACGAAGAAGCCGCAGTGTACCCGTACCAGCATCCAAACGGGAATCCCCGGTGTGCCAGACCCTACTTGGCCCGGTCGCCCGTTCCGACAACCCGACGAAGAAGCCGCAGTGTACCCTTTCAGTATGGCGTTGGACCCGAGTGAACGGCTGAAGGCACTCGCTGGTCATTCCGGCGAGCCCAGGATCTAAACCGTCGGGACGACTCTCACCGACTAGTTTTGAAGGTCACCTGAAGGACGAGAGAGGCCCCATGTTCGAACCAGGATCGAGCAGCCTTTGGTCGGTAATGTGCATTATTTCCTTACTTTTCCCATATCCTTCATTGAACTTTTGATTTGAATCTAACGAGCATGAATATAAACCCGAAATGTTAAATTAACTAGCCTGCAGTGTTGGAAATTATTATATAACCGCTGAGCCCTAAAATCAACCATCTTTCGTGTCTAGTCTACCTTGCCAGTTTTTTTAGGGG